>NW_027275957.1:0-47430 GCF_030028105.1 Mobula birostris | reverse complement strand
CTTCCCCTCTATCGCTCTGTTTTCGTGCATCTCCCATAGCTTCCATATATCGCTGTGTTTTCGTGCACCTCTCATACCTTGCACTATATCGCTGTGTTTTCGCGCACCTCTCATAGCTTCCCCTATATCGATGTGTTTTCATGCACCGCTCATAACTTCGCCTATATCGCTGTGTTTTCATGCACCTCCCATATCTTCCCCTACATCACTGTGTTTTCACGCACCTCCCATACATTCCCCTATATCGCTGTGTTTTCGTGCACCTCCATAGCTTCCGCTATATCGCTGTGTTTTCGCGCACATCTAATATCTTCTCCTATATCGCCGTGTTCTAGGGCACACTTCGCATAGCTTCCCCTACATCGCTGTGTTTTCATGCAACTCTCATACCTTCTCCTATATTGCTGTGTTTCTGACACCTCTCACACCTTCTTTCTCGCTGTGTTTTCGTGCACCTCCCATAGCTTCCAATATTTCGCTGTGTTTTCGCGCACCTCTCATACCTTCCACTATATCGCTGTCTTTTCAAGCATCACTCATAGCTTCCCCTATATCACCGTGTTTTCGTGCACGTCCAATAGCTTCCCCTATATCAATGTGTTTTCGCGCACCTCTCATACCTTCCCCTATATCGCAGTATTTCAACACACCTCCAATTCATTCCCCTATATCGCTGTGTTTTCGCACACCTCCCACAGCTTCCCCTATGTCGCTGTGCTCTGGTGCACCTCTCATCACTTCCGCTATATCGCCTTGTTTTCACGGACCTCCCATAGCTTCCCATTTTTCGCCGAGTTTTCAGCGCCTCTTATAGATTTCCCCAAATCGCCGTGCTTTCGCGCACCTCCCATAACTTTCCATATATCACTGTGTTTTCACGCACCTCTCATACCTTCCCCTATATCGCTGTGTTTTTGCGCACCTCTCATACCTTCTCCTATATTACTGTCTTTTCGCGCACCTCTCATACCTTCCCCTAAATCGCTCTGTTTTCATGCATCTCCCATACCTTCCCATATATCACTGTGATTTTGTGCACCTCTCATACCTTCCACTATATAACTGTTTTTTGCATACCTCTCATACCATCCCCTATTTCGCCGTGTTTTAACTCACCTTCATAGCTTCCCATATATCGCTGTGTTTTCGCGTGCCTGTCAGACCGTCCACTATATCGCTGTGTTTTCGCGCATCTCTCATACCTTCCCCTATCTCGAAGTGTTTTAACGCAGCTGCCATATATTCAACTATATCGCTGTGTTTTCGCGCACCTCTCATAGCTTCCCCTATATCACCGTGTTTTCGCGCACCTCGCATAGCTTCACCTCCACCACAGTTTTCGCACACCTCTCATACCTTCTCCATATATCATTGTTTTTTCACACACCTCCCTTAGCTCCCCCTATATTGCTGTGTTTTCTCACACCACTCATGCCTTCCCCTTTCTCGCTCTGTTTTCGTGCACCTCTCATAGCTTCCTCTATATCACCGTGTTTTCGCACACATCTCATATCTTCTCCTATATCGCTGTGTCATCAAGCAGCTCTCATAACTTCCCCTATATTGCTCAGTTTTCACGCATCTCCCATAGCTTCTCCTATGTCGCTGTGCTCTCGTGCATCTCTCATCACTTCCTCTATATTGCCCTGATTTCACGGATCTCGCACAGCTTCCCATTTTTCAACGAGTTTTCGCGAGTCTCTCATAGATTTCCACAAATCGCTGTGTTTTGCGCACCTCTCTTAGTTTTCCCTAGATTGCTGCGTTCTGGCGCACCTCGCATAGCTTCCCCTACGTCGCTCTGTTTTCTCGCACCTCTCAGCCATTCTCCTATTTCGCCGTGTTTTCACGCACCTCCCATACCGTCCCCTATATCGCTCTGTTTTCTCACACCTCTCATATCTTCCCCTATATCGCCCTGTTTTCGTGCATCTCCCATAGCTTCCCATATATCACTGTGCTTTTTGCACACCTCTCATACCTTCCCCTATTTCGCCGTGTTTTAGCTCACCTCCATAGCTTCCCGTATATCGCTGTGTTTTTGCGTGCCTATCACACCATCCACTATATCACTGTGTTTTCGCACACCTCCCATAGATTCCCCTGTATCACTGTGCTTTCACGCACCTCTGATACCTTCCCTTATATCATTGTGTTTTTGCGCACCTCTCATACTTTCCCCTATATTGCCGTGTTGTTATGCACCTCCCATAGCTTCCCATATATTGCTGTGTTTTCGTGCACCTCTCATACCTTCCACTATATCGCTGTATTTTCGCGCATTTCTCCTAGTTTCCTTATATCGCTGTGTTTTTGACCACCTCTCATAGCTTTGCCTATATCGCCATGTTCTCACGCACCTCTCATACCTTCCCCTTTTTAGCTGAGTTGTCGCTCATCTCTCATACCTTCCCCTATATCGACGTGTTTTCACGCACCTCCCAGAGCTTCCCCTATATCACTGTGTTTTCGCGGACCTCTCACACCTTCCCCTATATCACCGTGTTTACGCGCACCTCTCATAGCTTCCCATTTATCGCTGTGTTTTTGTGCATTTCGCATAACTTCCCCTATATCGTTGTGTTTTCGCACACCTCTCTTACCTTCCTCTATATCGCTGTGTTTTCACCCAACTCTGATCCCTTCCCCAATATCACCATGATTTCGCGCACCTCCCAAGGCTTCCCCTGTATCATTGTGTTTTTGTTCACCTCTCACAGTATCCCCTATATCACCGCGTTTTCACGCACATCTCTTATCTTCTCCTATATCGCTGTGTCATCAAGCAGCTCTCATAACTTCCCCTATATTGCTCATTTTTCACGCATCTCCTATAGCTTCCCCTATGTTGCTCTACTCTTGTGCACCTCTCATCACTTCCGCTATATCGCCCTTTTTTCACGGACCTCGCGTAGCTTCCCATTTTTCGCCGAGTTTTCATGCGCCTCTCATAGTTTCCCCCAAATCGTTGTGTTTTTGTGCACCTCTCTTAGCTTCCCCTATATCTCCGCGTTCTGGCGCACCTCGCATACCTTCCCCTACGGTGCTCTGTATGCGCAGACCTCTCATAACTTCTCCTATTTTGGCCGTGTTTTCACGCACGTCCCATAGCTTCCTCTATATTGCTGTGTTTTTTCACACCTCTCAGACCTTCTCCTATATCGCCGTGTTTTCTGACACCTCTCATACCTTCCCCTTCCTCGCTCTGTTTTCGTGCAACTCCCATAGCTTCCCATATTTCGCTGTGTTTTCGCGCACCTCTCATACCTTGCAATATATCGCTGTGTTTTCGCGCATCGCTCGTAGCTTCCCCTATATCGATGTGTTTTCATGCACCTCTCATACCTTCATGTATATCGCCGTGTTTTCGCGCACCTCCCACAGCTTCCCCTTTATCACTGTGTTTTCGCGCACCTCTCATACCTTCCCCTATATTGCAGTGTTTTAACGCACCTCCCATCACTTCCGCTATATCGCCCTGTTTTCATGGACCTCCCATAGCTTCCCATTCTTCACCGTGTTTTTGCGCACCTCTCAAAGATTCCCCAAAATCGCTGTGTTTTTGCGCACCTCTCTTGGCTTCCCCTATATCGCCGCGTTCTGGTGCACCTCGCATAGCTTCCCCTACGTTACTCTGTTTTCGCGCACCTCTCATACCTTCTCCTATTTTGGGCGTGTTTTCAAGCACGTCCCATAGCTTCCCTTATATTGCTGTGTTTTCTCACACCTCTCAGACCTTCTCCTATATCGCCGTGTTTTCACGCACCTCCCATACTATCCCCTATATCGCTCTGTTTTCCAACACCTCTCATACCTTCCCCTATATCGCTCTGTTTTCGTGCATCCCCCATATCTTCCCATATATCGCTGTGTTTTCGCGCACCTCTCATTCCTTCCACTATATCACTGTGTTTTTGAGCATCTCTCATAACTTCCCCTATTTCGCTGTTTTAACGCACCTCCATAGCTTCCCATATATCGCTGTGATTTCATGTGCCTATCACACTATCCACTATATCACTGTGTTTTCGCACACCTCCCATAGATTCGCCCGTATCGCTGTGCTTTCACGCACCTCTGATACCTTCCCCTATATCACTGTGTTTTCATGCACCACACATACGTACCCCTATATCGCTGAGTTTTCACGCACCTCCCATAGCTTCCCCTATGTCGCTGTGTTTTCGCGCACCTCTCATAGCTTTCCATATATTGCAATGTTTTAGCGTACCTCTCATAGCTTCCCGCAAATCGCTGTGTTTTCGCGCACCTCACATAGCTTCACCACCACCACTATGTTTTTGCACACCTCTCATACCTTCTCCATATATCGCCGTCTTTTCATGCACCTCCCATAGCTCCCCCTATATTGCTGTGATGTCTCACACCACTCATACCTTCCCCTTTCTCGCTCTGTTTTCATGCACCTCCCATAGCTTCCAAAATATCGCTGTGTTTTTGCGAACCTCTCATACCTTCCACTATATCGCTGTGTTTTCGCACACTTCTCGTAGCTTCCCCTATATCGATGTGTTTTCTGGCACCTCTCATAACTTCCCCGATATCGCTGTGTTTTCGCGCAGCTCGTATAGATTCCCAAATATCGCGGTGTTTTTGCACACCTCTCTTAGCTCTGCCTGTATCGCCATGTTCTCACGTGCCTCTCATACCTTCCCCTTTTTAGCTGAGTTGTCGCTCATCTCTCATACCTTCCCCTTTATCGATGTGTTTTCATGCACCTCTCATACCTTCACGTATATCGCCGTGTTTTCGTGCACCTCTCATAGCTTCCCATATGTCGCTGTGCTTTTGCACACCTCGCATACCTTCCCCTATGTCGATGTTTTTTCAGGCAGCTCTCGGAGCTTCCCCTATATCGATGTGTTTTCGCGAGCCACTCATACCTTCCCCTATATCACTCTGTTTTGGTACCCCTCTCATACCTTCCCCTATATTGCTGTGTTTTCGCGCATCTCTCAGAGCTTCCCCTATATCGTTGTGTTTTCGTGCACCACCCATAGCTTCCCCAACATCGCTGTGTTTTCGCGCACCGCTCATAGCTTCCCCTGCACCGCTGTGTTTTTGCGCACCTCTGATACCTTCCCCTGTATTGCTGTTTTCGCGCACCTCTCATACCTTCCCCTATAATGCCATGTTTTTGCGCACCTTCCATAGCTTCCCCTATATCCCCATGTTTTTCCGTACCTTTCATAGTTTCCCCGACCTTGCCTTGTTTTCGCGCAGCTCTCATAGCTTCACCTACATTGTTGTGTTCTCGGGCACCTCCCATAGCTTCCGATATATCGCTGTGTTTCACGCACCTCTCAATCCTCCCACTATATCCATGATTTTTCACACACCTCTCATTGCTTCCCCTACATCGCCGTTTTCACGCACCTCCCGTAGCTTCCCATATATAGCCGTTTTTTCGCGCACCTCTCATAGCTTCCCCTCTATTGCTGTGTTCTCGTGCACCTCTCATAGGTTTCTATATATTGCAATATTTTCGTGCACCTCTCATAGATTTGCCCAAATCGTTGTGTTTTTTCACACCTCTCATACCTTCCACTATATCAATCTGTTTTCTGGCACCTCTCATAACTTCCCCGATATTGCTGTGTTTTCGCGCAGCTCGCATAGCTTCCCCTATATTTTTGTGTTTTCGCGCACCTCGCATACCTTCCCCAATATCGCCGTATTTTCATGCATCTCCCATACATTCCCCTATATCGCTGTGTTTTCGCGCACCTCCCATAGCTTCCCCTATATCGCCGTTTTTTCACGCACCTCCCATACCTTCCCCTATATTGCTGTGTTTTCTCACACATCTCATACCTTCCCCTATATCGCAGTATTTTCACGCACCTCCCATACATCCCCTTACATCGCTATGTTTTCGCGCACCTCCTGTAGCTTCCACGATATCGCTGTGTTCATGCACCTCTCATCCCTTCCCCGATATCACTGTGATTTCGCGCACCTCCCAAGGCTTCCCCTATAGCACTGTGTTTTCGCTCACCTCGCATAGCTTCCCCTATATCACCGTGTTTTCACGCAGATCTCATTACTTCTCCTATATCGCTGTGTTATCAAGCAACTCACATAACTTCCCCTATATCGCCATGTTTTCAGGGACCTCTCATAGCTTCCCGTTTTTCGCCGTGTTTTTGTGCACCACTCATAGCTTCCCATTTATTGTGATATTTTCGCGGACCTCTCATAGATTCGCCCAAATCGTTGTGTTTTTGCACACCTCTCATACCTTCCACTATATCAATGTGTTTTCTGGCACCTCTCATAACTTCCCCGATATTGCTGTGTTTTCACGCAGCTCGCATAGCTTCCCCTATATTTTTGTGTTTTCGCGCACCTCTCATACTTTCCCATATATTGTTGTGTTTTTGCTCACCTCAAATAGATTTGCCTATATCGCCATGTTCTCACGCACCTCTCATACCTTCTCCTTTTTAGCTGAGTTTTCGCTCATCTCTCATACCTTCCCCTATATCAACATGTTTTCACGCACCTCTCATACCTTCACGTATATTGCCGTGTTTTCGTGCACCTCTCATAGCTTCCCATATATCGCTGTTTTTGCGCACTTCTCATACCTTCCACTATATAGCTGTGTTTTCGCGCACCTTTCATAGATTCCCCTATACCGCTGTGCTTTCATGCACCTCTAATACATTCCCCTATATCGTTGTGCTTTCGCGCACCTCTCATACCTTCCCCCATATCACTGTGTTTTCATGCACCACGCATACCTACCCCTATATCGCTGTGTTCTCGTGCACCTCTCATAGCTTTCCATATATTGCAATGTTTTTGCGCACCTCTCATAGCTTCCCCCAAATCGCAGTGTTTTCGCGCTCCTCTCATAGCTTCCCCTATATCGCCGTGTTTTTGCACACCTCGCATAGTTTCCCCTATATCGTTGTGTTCTCGCGCACCTCTCATACCTTCCCCTATATTGCCGTGTAGTCATGCACCTCCCATACCTTCCCCTGTATCACTGTGTTTTTGCTCACCTCTGATAGCTTTGCCTATATCGCCACGTTCTCACGCACATCTTATACCTTCCCCTTTTTAACTGAGTTTTCACTCATCTCTCATACCTTCCCCTATATCGACGTGTTTTCACGCACCTCTCATACCTTCCACTATATCGATTTTTTTCACGTGCCTCTCGTAGCTCCCCTATATCGATGTTTTCACGCACCTCCCCTAGTTTCCCATATATCACCGTGTTTTCGCGCACCTCTCATACCTTCCCTTTTGTAGCTGAGTTTTCGCTCATCTCTCATACATTCCCCTATATCGACGTGTATTAAAGAACCTCTCATACCTTCACCTATATCGCCGTTTTCGCGCACCTCTCATACCTTCCCCTATATCGCCGTGTTTTCATGCACCTCCCATACATTCCCCTATATCGCTGTGTTTTCGCGCACCTCCCATAGCTTCCACTATATCGCTGTGTTTTCACGCACCTCTCATCCCTTCCCCGATATCACTGTGATTTTGCGCACCTCCCAAGGCTTCCCCTATAGCGCTGTGCTTTCACTCACCTCTCATAGCTTCCCCTATATCACCGTATTTTCGCGCACATCTCATTACTTCCCCTATATCGCTGTGTTATCAAGCAGCTCACATAAATTCCCCTATATCGCCATGTTTTCAGGGACCTCCCATAACTTCCCATTTTTCGCTGTGTTTTCACGCACCTCTCATAGCTTCCCATATATTGCGATGTTTTCGCGAACCTCTCATAGATTCGCCTAAATCGCCGTATTTTTGCGCACCTCCCATTGCTTCCCTTATATCACCGTGTTCTGGCGAACCTTGCATAGCTTCCCCTACATCGCTATGTTTTCGCACACCTCTCATGCCTTATCCTGCATTGCCGTGCTTTCAAGCACATCCCATAACATCTCCTATGTTGCTGTGTTTTCTCACACATCTCATAACTTCCCCTATATCACAGCATTTTCACGCACCTCCCATACATTCAACTATATCGTTGTGTATTCGCGCACCTCCCGTAGCTTTCCCTATATCGCTGTGTTTTCACGCACCTCTCATAGCTTCTGCTATATCGCTGTGTTTTCGCGCACCTCCCATAGCTTCCACTTTATCGCTGTGTTTTCACGCACCTCTCATCCCTTCCCCGATATCACTGTGATTTTGCGCACCTCCCAAGGCTTCCCCTATAGCGCTGTGTTTTTGCGCACCTCTAATAGATTCTCCATATCATTGTGTTTATGTGCACCTCTCATACCTTCCCCTATACCGTTGTGTTTTTGCGCACCTCTCATACCTTCTCCTGTATCACTGTGTTTTCACGCACCTCTCATGCGTTCCACTATATCGCTGTGTTATCGTGCACCTCTCATAGCTTCCCTTCTATCGCTGTGCTCTCGTGCACCTGTCATAGCTTACCATATATTGCAATGTTTTTGCGCACCTCTCATAGCTTCCCCTATATCGTCGTGTTCTCGCACACCCCTCATACCTTCCCCTCTATCGCTGTGTTTTCGCGCACCTCTCATAGCTTTCCATATATTGCAATGTTTTCGCGTACCTCTCATACCTCCCCGCAAATCGCTGTGTTTTCGCACACCTCGCATAGCTTCACCTCCACCACTATGTTTTTGCACACCTCTCATACCTTCTCCATATATCGCCGTCTTTTCACGCACCTCCCATAGCTCCCCCTATATTGCTGTGTTTTCTCACACCACACATACCTTCCTCTTTCTCGCTCTGTTTTCATGCACCTCCCATAGCTTCCAATATATCGCTGTGTTTTTGCGCACCTCTCATACCTTTCACTATATCGCTGTATTTTTGCACACTTCTCGTAGCTTCCCCTATATCGATGTGTTTTCTGGCACCTCTCGTAACTTCCCCTATAGAACTGTGTTTTCGCTCACCTCTCATAGCTTCCCATATATTGCGATGTTTTTGCGAACCTCTCATAGATTCGCCCAAATCGCTGTGTTTTTGCGCACCTCTCCTAGCTTCCCCTATATCACCGTATTTTCGCGCACATCTCATTACTTCCCCTATATCGCTGTGTTATCAAGCAGCTCACATAACTTCCCCTATATCGCCATGTTTTCAGGGACCTCCCATAACTTCCCATTTTTCACTGTGTTTCCGCGCACCTCTCATAGCTTCCCATATATTGCGATGTTTTTGCGAACCTCTCATAGATTCGCCCAAATCGCTGTGTTTTTGCGCACCTCTCCTAGCTTCCCCTATATCGCCGTGTTCTGGCGAACCTTGCATAGCTTCCTCTACATCGCTATGTTTTTGCACACCTCTCATACCTTCTCCTTATTGCCGTGCTTTCACGCACTTCCCATAACATCCCCTTTGTTGCTGTGTTTTCTCTCACATCTCATACCTTCCCCTATATTGCAGTATTTTCACGCACCTCCCATACATTCACTATATCGCTATGTTTTCGCGAGCCTCCCATAACTTTCCCCATATCGCTGTGTTTTCACGCATCTCTCAGAGCTTCCCCTATATCGTTGTGTTTTCGTGCACCACCCATAGCTTCCCCAACATCGCTGTGTTTTCGCGCACCGCTCATAGCTTCCCCTGCACCGCTGTGTTTTCGCGCACCTCTGATACCTTCCCCTGTATTGCTGTTTTCGCGCACCTCTCATACCTTCCCCTATAATGCCATGTTTTTGCGCACCTTCCATAGCTTCCCCTATATCCCCATGTTTTTCCGTACCTTTCATAGTTTCCCCGACCTTGCCTTGTTTTCGCGCAGCTCTCATAGCTTCACCTACATTGTTGTGTTCTCGGGCACCTCCCATAGCTTCCGATATATCGCTGTGTTTCACGCACCTCTCAATCCTCCCACTATATCCATGATTTTTCACACACCTCTCATTGCTTCCCCTACATCGCCGTTTTCACGCACCTCCCGTAGCTTCCCATATATAGCCGTTTTTTCGCGCACCTCTCATAGCTTCCCCTCTATTGCTGTGTTCTCGTGCACCTCTCATAGGTTTCTATATATTGCAATATTTTCGTACACCTCTCATAGATTTGCCCAAATCGTTGTGTTTTTTCACACCTCTCATACCTTCCACTATATCAATCTGTTTTCTGGCACCTCTCATAACTTCCCCGATATTGCTGTGTTTTTGCGCAGCTCGCATAGCTTCCCCTATATTTTTGTGTTTTCGCGCACCTCGCATACCTTCCCCAATATCGCCGTGTTTTCATGCATCTCCCATACATTCCCCTATATCGCTGTGTTTTCGCGCACCTCCCATAGCTTCCCCTATATCGCCGTTTTTTCACGCACCTCCCATACCTTCCCCTATATTGCTGTGTTTTCTCACACATCTCATACCTTCCCCTATATCGCAGTATTTTCACGCACCTCCCATACATTCCCTTACATCGCTATGTTTTCGCGCACCTCCTGTAGCTTCCACGATATCGCTGTGTTCATGCACCTCTCATCCCTTCCCCGATATCACTGTGATTTCGCGCACCTCCCAAGGCTTCCCCATAGCACTGTGTTTTCGCTCACCTCGCATAGCTTCCCCTATATCACCGTGTTTTCACGCAGATCTCATTACTTCTCCTATATCGCTGTGTTATCAAGCAACTCACATAACTTCCCCTATATCGCCATGTTTTCAGGGACCTCTCATAGCTTCCCGTTTTTCGCCGTGTTTTTGTGCACCACTCATAGCTTCCCATTTATTGTGATATTTTCGCGGACCTCTCATAGATTCGCCCAAATCGTTGTGTTTTTGCACACCTCTCATACCTTCCACTATATCAATGTGTTTTCTGGCACCTCTCATAACTTCCCCGATATTGCTGTGTTTTCGCGCAGCTCGCATAGCTTCCCCTATATTTTTGTGTTTTCGCGCACCTCGCATACCTTCCCCAATATCGCCGTGTTTTCATGCATCTCCCATACATTCCCCTATATCGCTGTGTTTTCGCGCACCTCCCATAGCTCCCCCTATATTGCTGTGTTTTCTCACACCACACATACCTTCCTCTTTCTCGCTCTGTTTTCATGCACCTCCCATAGCTTCCAATATATCGCTGTGTTTTTGCGCACCTCTCATACCTTTCACTATATCGCTGTATTTTTGCACACTTCTCGTAGCTTCCCCTATATCGATGTGTTTTCTGGCACCTCTCGTAACTTCCCCTATAGAACTGTGTTTTCGCTCACCTCTCATAGCTTCCCATATATTGCGATGTTTTTGCGAACCTCTCATAGATTCGCCCAAATCGCTGTGTTTTTGCGCACCTCTCCTAGCTTCCCCTATATCACCGTATTTTCGCGCACATCTCATTACTTCCCCTATATCGCTGTGTTATCAAGCAGCTCACATAACTTCCCCTATATCGCCATGTTTTCAGGGACCTCCCATAACTTCCCATTTTTCACTGTGTTTCCGCGCACCTCTCATAGCTTCCCATATATTGCGATGTTTTTGCGAACCTCTCATAGATTCGCCCAAATCGCTGTGTTTTTGCGCACCTCTCCTAGCTTCCCCTATATCGCCGTGTTCTGGCGAACCTTGCATAGCTTCCTCTACATCGCTATGTTTTTGCACACCTCTCATACCTTCTCCTTATTGCCGTGCTTTCACGCACTTCCCATAACATCCCCTTTGTTGCTGTGTTTTCTCTCACATCTCATACCTTCCCCTATATTGCAGTATTTTCACGCACCTCCCATACATTCACTATATCGCTATGTTTTCGCGAGCCTCCCATAACTTTCCCCATATCGCTGTGTTTTCACGCATCTCTCAGAGCTTCCCCTATATCGTTGTGTTTTCGTGCACCACCCATAGCTTCCCCAACATCGCTGTGTTTTCGCGCACCGCTCATAGCTTCCCCTGCACCGCTGTGTTTTCGCGCACCTCTGATACCTTCCCCTGTATTGCTGTTTTCGCGCACCTCTCATACCTTCCCCTATAATGCCATGTTTTTGCGCACCTTCCATAGCTTCCCCTATATCCCCATGTTTTTCCGTACCTTTCATAGTTTCCCCGACCTTGCCTTGTTTTCGCGCAGCTCTCATAGCTTCACCTACATTGTTGTGTTCTCGGGCACCTCCCATAGCTTCCGATATATCGCTGTGTTTCACGCACCTCTCAATCCTCCCACTATATCCATGATTTTTCACACACCTCTCATTGCTTCCCCTACATCGCCGTTTTCACGCACCTCCCGTAGCTTCCCATATATAGCCGTTTTTTCGCGCACCTCTCATAGCTTCCCCTCTATTGCTGTGTTCTCGTGCACCTCTCATAGGTTTCTATATATTGCAATATTTTCGTGCACCTCTCATAGATTTGCCCAAATCGTTGTGTTTTTTCACACCTCTCATACCTTCCACTATATCAATCTGTTTTCTGGCACCTCTCATAACTTCCCCGATATTGCTGTGTTTTTGCGCAGCTCGCATAGCTTCCCCTATATTTTTGTGTTTTCGCGCACCTCGCATACCTTCCCCAATATCGCCGTGTTTTCATGCATCTCCCATACATTCCCCTATATCGCTGTGTTTTCGCGCACCTCCCATAGCTTCCCCTATATCGCCGTTTTTTCACGCACCTCCCATACCTTCCCCTATATTGCTGTGTTTTCTCACACATCTCATACCTTCCCCTATATCGCAGTATTTTCACGCACCTCCCATACATTCCCTTACATCGCTATGTTTTCGCGCACCTCCTGTAGCTTCCACGATATCGCTGTGTTCATGCACCTCTCATCCCTTCCCCGATATCACTGTGATTTCGCGCACCTCCCAAGGCTTCCCCATAGCACTGTGTTTTCGCTCACCTCGCATAGCTTCCCCTATATCACCGTGTTTTCACGCAGATCTCATTACTTCTCCTATATCGCTGTGTTATCAAGCAACTCACATAACTTCCCCTATATCGCCATGTTTTCAGGGACCTCTCATAGCTTCCCGTTTTTCGCCGTGTTTTTGTGCACCTCTCATAGCTTCCCATTTATTGTGATATTTTCGCGGACCTCTCATAGATTCGCCCAAATCGTTGTGTTTTTGCACACCTCTCATACCTTCCACTATATCAATGTGTTTTCTGGCACCTCTCATAACTTCCCCGATATTGCTGTGTTTTCGCGCAGCTCGCATAGCTTCCCCTATATTTTTGTGTTTTCGCGCACCTCTCATACTTTCCCATATATTGTTGTGTTTTTGCTCACCTCAAATAGATTTGCCTATATCGCCATGTTCTCACGCACCTCTCATACCTTCTCCTTTTTAGCTGAGTTTTCGCTCATCTCTCATACCTTCCCCTATATCAACATGTTTTCACGCACCTCTCATACCTTCACGTATATTGCCGTGTTTTCGTGCACCTCTCATAGCTTCCCATATATCGCTGTTTTTGCGCACTTCTCATACCTTCCACTATATAGCTGTGTTTTCGCGCACCGTTCATAGATTCCCCTATACCGCTGTGCTTTCATGCACCTCTAATACATTCCCCTATATCGTTGTGCTTTCGCGCACCTCTCATACCTTCCCCCATATCACTGTGTTTTCATGCACCACGCATACCTACCCCTATATCGCTGTGTTCTCGTGCACCTCTCATAGCTTTCCATATATTGCAATGTTTTTGCGCACCTCTCATAGCTTCCCCCAAATCGCAGTGTTTTCGCGCTCCTCTCATAGCTTCCCCTATATCGCCGTGTTTTTGCACACCTCGCATAGTTTCCCCTATATCGTTGTGTTCTCGCGCACCTCTCATACCTTCCCCTATATTGCCGTGTAGTCATGCACCTCCCATACCTTCCCCTGTATCACTGTGTTTTTGCTCACCTCTGATAGCTTTGCCTATATCGCCACGTTCTCACGCACATCTTATACCTTCCCCTTTTTAACTGAGTTTTCACTCATCTCTCATACCTTCCCCTATATCGACGTGTTTTCACGCACCTCTCATACCTTCCACTATATCGATTTTTTTCACGTGCCTCTCGTAGCTCCCCTATATCGATGTTTTCACGCACCTCCCCTAGTTTCCCATATATCACCGTGTTTTCGCGCACCTCTCATACCTTCCCTTTTGTAGCTGAGTTTTCGCTCATCTCTCATACATTCCCCTATATCGACGTGTATTAAAGAACCTCTCATACCTTCACCTATATCGCCGTTTTCGCGCACCTCTCATACCTTCCCCTATATCGCCGTGTTTTCATGCACCTCCCATACATTCCCCTATATCGCTGTGTTTTCGCGCACCTCCCATAGCTTCCACTATATCGCTGTGTTTTCACGCACCTCTCATCCCTTCCCCGATATCACTGTGATTTTGCGCACCTCCCAAGGCTTCCCCTATAGCGCTGTGCTTTCACTCACCTCTCATAGCTTCCCCTATATCACCGTATTTTCGCGCACATCTCATTACTTCCCCTATATCGCTGTGTTATCAAGCAGCTCACATAAATTCCCCTATATCGCCATGTTTTCAGGGACCTCCCATAACTTCCCATTTTTCGCTGTGTTTTCACGCACCTCTCATAGCTTCCCATATATTGCGATGTTTTCGCGAACCTCTCATAGATTCGCCTAAATCGCCGTATTTTTGCGCACCTCCCATTGCTTCCCTTATATCACCGTGTTCTGGCGAACCTTGCATAGCTTCCCCTACATCGCTATGTTTTCGCACACCTCTCATGCCTTATCCTGCATTGCCGTGCTTTCAAGCACATCCCATAACATCTCCTATGTTGCTGTGTTTTCTCACACATCTCATAACTTCCCCTATATCACAGCATTTTCACGCACCTCCCATACATTCAACTATATCGTTGTGTATTCGCGCACCTCCCGTAGCTTTCCCTATATCGCTGTGTTTTCACGCACCTCTCATAGCTTCTGCTATATCGCTGTGTTTTCGCGCACCTCCCATAGCTTCCACTTTATCGCTGTGTTTTCACGCACCTCTCATCCCTTCCCCGATATCACTGTGATTTTGCGCACCTCCCAAGGCTTCCCCTATAGCGCTGTGTTTTTGCGCACCTCTAATAGATTCTCCATATCATTGTGTTTATGTGCACCTCTCATACCTTCCCCTATACCGTTGTGTTTTTGCGCACCTCTCATACCTTCTCCTGTATCACTGTGTTTTCACGCACCTCTCATGCGTTCCACTATATCGCTGTGTTATCGTGCACCTCTCATAGCTTCCCTTCTATCGCTGTGCTCTCGTGCACCTGTCATAGCTTACCATATATTGCAATGTTTTTGCGCACCTCTCATAGCTTCCCCTATATCGTCGTGTTCTCGCACACCCCTCATACCTTCCCCTCTATCGCTGTGTTTTCGCGCACCTCTCATAGCTTTCCATATATTGCAATGTTTTCGCGTACCTCTCATACCTCCCCGCAAATCGCTGTGTTTTCGCACACCTCGCATAGCTTCACCTCCACCACTATGTTTTTGCACACCTCTCATACCTTCTCCATATATCGCCGTCTTTTCACGCACCTCCCATAGCTCCCCCTATATTGCTGTGTTTTCTCACACCACACATACCTTCCTCTTTCTCGCTCTGTTTTCATGCACCTCCCATAGCTTCCAATATATCGCTGTGTTTTTGCGCACCTCTCATACCTTTCACTATATCGCTGTATTTTTGCACACTTCTCGTAGCTTCCCCTATATCGATGTGTTTTCTGGCACCTCTCGTAACTTCCCCTATAGAACTGTGTTTTCGCTCACCTCTCATAGCTTCCCATATATTGCGATGT
Source organism: Mobula birostris (assembly GCF_030028105.1). NCBI lineage: Eukaryota > Metazoa > Chordata > Chondrichthyes > Myliobatiformes > Myliobatidae > Mobula > Mobula birostris. The sequence goes on along the minus strand of NW_027275957.1, from coordinate 31,629 downwards.
TTTTGCGAACCTCTCATAGATTCGCCCAAATCGCTGTGTTTTTGCGCACCTCTCCTAGCTTCCCCTATATCACCGTATTTTCGCGCACATCTCATTACTTCCCCTATATCGCTGTGTTATCAAGCAGCTCACATAACTTCCCCTATATCGCCATGTTTTCAGGGACCTCCCATAACTTCCCATTTTTCACTGTGTTTCCGCGCACCTCTCATAGCTTCCCATATATTGCGATGTTTTTGCGAACCTCTCATAGATTCGCCCAAATCGCTGTGTTTTTGCGCACCTCTCCTAGCTTCCCCTATATCGCCGTGTTCTGGCGAACCTTGCATAGCTTCCTCTACATCGCTATGTTTTTGCACACCTCTCATACCTTCTCCTTATTGCCGTGCTTTCACGCACTTCCCATAACATCCCCTTTGTTGCTGTGTTTTCTCTCACATCTCATACCTTCCCCTATATTGCAGTATTTTCACGCACCTCCCATACATTCACTATATCGCTATGTTTTCGCGAGCCTCCCATAACTTTCCCCATATCGCTGTGTTTTCACGCATCTCTCAGAGCTTCCCCTATATCGTTGTGTTTTCGTGCACCACCCATAGCTTCCCCAACATCGCTGTGTTTTCGCGCACCGCTCATAGCTTCCCCTGCACCGCTGTGTTTTCGCGCACCTCTGATACCTTCCCCTGTATTGCTGTTTTCGCGCACCTCTCATACCTTCCCCTATAATGCCATGTTTTTGCGCACCTTCCATAGCTTCCCCTATATCCCCATGTTTTTCCGTACCTTTCATAGTTTCCCCGACCTTGCCTTGTTTTCGCGCAGCTCTCATAGCTTCACCTACATTGTTGTGTTCTCGGGCACCTCCCATAGCTTCCGATATATCGCTGTGTTTCACGCACCTCTCAATCCTCCCACTATATCCATGATTTTTCACACACCTCTCATTGCTTCCCCTACATCGCCGTTTTCACGCACCTCCCGTAGCTTCCCATATATAGCCGTTTTTTCGCGCACCTCTCATAGCTTCCCCTCTATTGCTGTGTTCTCGTGCACCTCTCATAGGTTTCTATATATTGCAATATTTTCGTACACCTCTCATAGATTTGCCCAAATCGTTGTGTTTTTTCACACCTCTCATACCTTCCACTATATCAATCTGTTTTCTGGCACCTCTCATAACTTCCCCGATATTGCTGTGTTTTTGCGCAGCTCGCATAGCTTCCCCTATATTTTTGTGTTTTCGCGCACCTCGCATACCTTCCCCAATATCGCCGTGTTTTCATGCATCTCCCATACATTCCCCTATATCGCTGTGTTTTCGCGCACCTCCCATAGCTTCCCCTATATCGCCGTTTTTTCACGCACCTCCCATACCTTCCCCTATATTGCTGTGTTTTCTCACACATCTCATACCTTCCCCTATATCGCAGTATTTTCACGCACCTCCCATACATTCCCTTACATCGCTATGTTTTCGCGCACCTCCTGTAGCTTCCACGATATCGCTGTGTTCATGCACCTCTCATCCCTTCCCCGATATCACTGTGATTTCGCGCACCTCCCAAGGCTTCCCCATAGCACTGTGTTTTCGCTCACCTCGCATAGCTTCCCCTATATCACCGTGTTTTCACGCAGATCTCATTACTTCTCCTATATCGCTGTGTTATCAAGCAACTCACATAACTTCCCCTATATCGCCATGTTTTCAGGGACCTCTCATAGCTTCCCGTTTTTCGCCGTGTTTTTGTGCACCACTCATAGCTTCCCATTTATTGTGATATTTTCGCGGACCTCTCATAGATTCGCCCAAATCGTTGTGTTTTTGCACACCTCTCATACCTTCCACTATATCAATGTGTTTTCTGGCACCTCTCATAACTTCCCCGATATTGCTGTGTTTTCGCGCAGCTCGCATAGCTTCCCCTATATTTTTGTGTTTTCGCGCACCTCTCATACTTTCCCATATATTGTTGTGTTTTTGCTCACCTCAAATAGATTTGCCTATATCGCCATGTTCTCACGCACCTCTCATACCTTCTCCTTTTTAGCTGAGTTTTCGCTCATCTCTCATACCTTCCCCTATATCAACATGTTTTCACGCACCTCTCATACCTTCACGTATATTGCCGTGTTTTCGTGCACCTCTCATAGCTTCCCATATATCGCTGTTTTTGCGCACTTCTCATACCTTCCACTATATAGCTGTGTTTTCGCGCACCGTTCATAGATTCCCCTATACCGCTGTGCTTTCATGCACCTCTAATACATTCCCCTATATCGTTGTGCTTTCGCGCACCTCTCATACCTTCCCCCATATCACTGTGTTTTCATGCACCACGCATACCTACCCCTATATCGCTGTGTTCTCGTGCACCTCTCATAGCTTTCCATATATTGCAATGTTTTTGCGCACCTCTCATAGCTTCCCCCAAATCGCAGTGTTTTCGCGCTCCTCTCATAGCTTCCCCTATATCGCCGTGTTTTTGCACACCTCGCATAGTTTCCCCTATATCGTTGTGTTCTCGCGCACCTCTCATACCTTCCCCTATATTGCCGTGTAGTCATGCACCTCCCATACCTTCCCCTGTATCACTGTGTTTTTGCTCACCTCTGATAGCTTTGCCTATATCGCCACGTTCTCACGCACATCTTATACCTTCCCCTTTTTAACTGAGTTTTCACTCATCTCTCATACCTTCCCCTATATCGACGTGTTTTCACGCACCTCTCATACCTTCCACTATATCGATTTTTTTCACGTGCCTCTCGTAGCTCCCCTATATCGATGTTTTCACGCACCTCCCCTAGTTTCCCATATATCACCGTGTTTTCGCGCACCTCTCATACCTTCCCTTTTGTAGCTGAGTTTTCGCTCATCTCTCATACATTCCCCTATATCGACGTGTATTAAAGAACCTCTCATACCTTCACCTATATCGCCGTTTTCGCGCACCTCTCATACCTTCCCCTATATCGCCGTGTTTTCATGCACCTCCCATACATTCCCCTATATCGCTGTGTTTTCGCGCACCTCCCATAGCTTCCACTATATCGCTGTGTTTTCACGCACCTCTCATCCCTTCCCCGATATCACTGTGATTTTGCGCACCTCCCAAGGCTTCCCCTATAGCGCTGTGCTTTCACTCACCTCTCATAGCTTCCCCTATATCACCGTATTTTCGCGCACATCTCATTACTTCCCCTATATCGCTGTGTTATCAAGCAGCTCACATAAATTCCCCTATATCGCCATGTTTTCAGGGACCTCCCATAACTTCCCATTTTTCGCTGTGTTTTCACGCACCTCTCATAGCTTCCCATATATTGCGATGTTTTCGCGAACCTCTCATAGATTCGCCTAAATCGCCGTATTTTTGCGCACCTCCCATTGCTTCCCTTATATCACCGTGTTCTGGCGAACCTTGCATAGCTTCCCCTACATCGCTATGTTTTCGCACACCTCTCATGCCTTATCCTGCATTGCCGTGCTTTCAAGCACATCCCATAACATCTCCTATGTTGCTGTGTTTTCTCACACATCTCATAACTTCCCCTATATCACAGCATTTTCACGCACCTCCCATACATTCAACTATATCGTTGTGTATTCGCGCACCTCCCGTAGCTTTCCCTATATCGCTGTGTTTTCACGCACCTCTCATAGCTTCTGCTATATCGCTGTGTTTTCGCGCACCTCCCATAGCTTCCACTTTATCGCTGTGTTTTCACGCACCTCTCATCCCTTCCCCGATATCACTGTGATTTTGCGCACCTCCCAAGGCTTCCCCTATAGCGCTGTGTTTTTGCGCACCTCTAATAGATTCTCCATATCATTGTGTTTATGTGCACCTCTCATACCTTCCCCTATACCGTTGTGTTTTTGCGCACCTCTCATACCTTCTCCTGTATCACTGTGTTTTCACGCACCTCTCATGCGTTCCACTATATCGCTGTGTTATCGTGCACCTCTCATAGCTTCCCTTCTATCGCTGTGCTCTCGTGCACCTGTCATAGCTTACCATATATTGCAATGTTTTTGCGCACCTCTCATAGCTTCCCCTATATCGTCGTGTTCTCGCACACCCCTCATACCTTCCCCTCTATCGCTGTGTTTTCGCGCACCTCTCATAGCTTTCCATATATTGCAATGTTTTCGCGTACCTCTCATACCTCCCCGCAAATCGCTGTGTTTTCGCACACCTCGCATAGCTTCACCTCCACCACTATGTTTTTGCACACCTCTCATACCTTCTCCATATATCGCCGTCTTTTCACGCACCTCCCATAGCTCCCCCTATATTGCTGTGTTTTCTCACACCACACATACCTTCCTCTTTCTCGCTCTGTTTTCATGCACCTCCCATAGCTTCCAATATATCGCTGTGTTTTTGCGCACCTCTCATACCTTTCACTATATCGCTGTATTTTTGCACACTTCTCGTAGCTTCCCCTATATCGATGTGTTTTCTGGCACCTCTCGTAACTTCCCCTATAGAACTGTGTTTTCGCTCACCTCTCATAGCTTCCCATATATTGCGATGTTTTTGCGAACCTCTCATAGATTCGCCCAAATCGCTGTGTTTTTGCGCACATCTCATACCTTCCCCTATATTGCAGTATTTTTACGCACCTCCCATACATTCACTATATCGCTATGTTTTCGCGAGCCTCCCATAACTTTCCCCATATCGCTGTGTTTTCACGCACCTCTCATAGCTTCTGCTATATCACTGTGTTTTCGCGCACCTCCCATAGCTTCCACTTTATCGCTGTGTTTTCACGCACCTCTCATCCCTTCCCCGATATCATTGTGATTTTGCGCACCTCCCAAGGCTTCCCCTATATCACTGTGTTTTTGCTCACCTCTCCTAGCTTCCCCTATATTGCTGTGTTTTCGTGCACCTCCCATAGCTTCCTCTATATCGCTGTGTTTTTGTGCATCTCTCATGCCGTTCCTTACGTCGCTGCATTTTCGCGCACTCTCATCGCTTCCCCTATATTGACCTATTTTCAAGCACCACTCATACCTTCACGTATATCGCTGTGTGTTTGTGCACCTCTCAGAGCTTCTCTTCTATCACTGTGTTCTCGTGCACCTCTCATAGCTTTCCATATATTGCAATGTTTTTGCGTACCTCTCATAGCTTCCCGCAAATCGCTGTGTTTTCGCGCACCTCTCATAGCTTCATCTCCACCACTATGTTTTTGCACACCCCTCATACCTTCTCCATATATCGCCGTCTTTTCACGCACTTCCCATAGCTCCCCCTATATTGCTGTGTTTTCTCACACCACTCATACCTTCCTCTTTCTCGCTCTGTTTTCATGCACCTCCCATAGCTTCCAATATATCGCTGTGTTTTTGCGAACCTCTCATACCTTCGACTATATCACTGTGTTTTCGCACACTTCTCGTAGCTTCCCCTATATCGACGTGTTTTCATGCACCTCCCATACCTTCACGTATATCGCCGTGTTTTCGTGCACCTCTCATAGCTTCCCATATATCGCTGTGCTTTTGCACACCTCGCATACCTTCCCCTATGTCGATGTTTTTTCAGGCAGCTCTCGGAGCTTCCCCTATATCGATGTGTTTTCGCGAGCCACTCATACCTTCCCCTATATCGCTCTGTTTTGGTGCCCCTCTCATACCTTCCCCTATATTGCTGTGTTTTCGCGCATCTCTCAGAGCTTCCCCTATATCGTTGTGTTTTCGTGCACCACCCATAGCTTCCCCAACATCGCTGTGTTTTTGCGCACCGCTCATAGCTTCCCCTGCACCGCTGTGTTTTCGCGCACCTATGATACCTTCCGCTGTATTGCTGTTTTCGCGCACCTCTCATACCTTCCCCTATAATGCCATGTTTTTGCGCACCTTCCATAGCTTCCCCTATATCGCTGTGCTCTCGCGCACCTCCCATAGCTTCCCCTATATCGCTGTGTTTTCGCACAACTCTCATTCTTTTCCTTATATCGCCATGTTTTCTTCCCATATATTGTGATATTTTCGCGGACCTCTCATAGATTCGCCCAAATCGTTGTGTTTTTGCACACCTCTCATACCTTCCACTATATCAATGTGTTTTCTGGCACCTCTCATAACTTCCCCGATATTGCTGTGTTTTCGTGCAGCTCTCATAGCTTCCCCTACATTGCTGTGTTCCCGCGCACCTCCCATAGCTTCCCCTATATCGCTGTGTTTCGCGCACCTCTCAATCCTTCCACTATATCCATGTCTCCTCACACCTCTCGTTGCTTCCTCTATATCGCCCTGTTTTCACGCACCTCCCATAGGTTCCCATATATCGCCATTTTTTCGTGCACCTCTCATACCTTCTCCTTTTTTGCTGTGTTATCGCACACCTCTCATAGCTTCCCCTCTATTGCTGTGTTCTCGTGCACCTCTCATAGGTTTCTATATATTGCAATATTTTCACGCACCTCTCATAGCTTCCCCCAAATCGTTGTGTTTTTGCGCATCTCTCATAGCTTCCCGTATATCGCCATGTTTTCGCGCACCTCTCATAGCTTCCCCTATATTGTTCTGTTTTCGGGCACCTCTCATACCTTCCCCTACATCGCTGTGTTTTTGCTCACCTCTGATAGCTTTGCCTATATCGCCGTGTTCTCGCGCACCTCTCATACCATCCCTTTTTTAGCTGAGTTTTCGCTCACCTCTCATACATTCCCCTATATCGACGTGTATTAAAGCACCTCTCATACCTTCACGTGTATCGCCCTGTTTACGCGCACCTCTCATACCTTCCCCTATATCGCCGTGTTTTCTTGCACCTCCCATACATTCCCCTATATCGCTGTGTTTTTGCGCACCTCCCATAGCTTCCCCTATATCGCCGTGCTTTCACGCACCTACCATACCTTCCCCTATATTGCTGTGTTTTCTCACACATCCCATACCTTCCCGTATATCGCAGTATTTTCAGGCCCCTCCCATACATTCCTTTATATCGCTGTGTTTTTGCGCACCTCCTTTAGCTTCCCCTATATCGCTGTATTTTCATGCACCTCCCATACATTCCCCTATATCGCTGTTTTCGCGCACCTCCCATTGCTTCCACTATATCGCTGTGTTTTCATGCACCTCTCATCCCTTCCCCGATATTACTGTGATTTCGCGCACCTCGCAAGGCTTCCCCTATATCGCTGTGTTTTTGCTCACCTCTCATAGCTTCCCCTATATCACCGTGTTTTTGCGCAGATCTCATTACTTCCCCTATATCGCTGTGTTATCAAGCAGCTCACATAACTTCCCCTTATCGCCATGTTTTCAGGGACCTCTCATAACTTCCCATTTTTCGCCGTGTTTTTGCACACCACTCATAGCTTCCCAAATATTGCGATATTTTCGCGGACCTCTCATAGATTTGCCCAAATCATTGTGTTTTTGCACACTTCTCATAGCTTCCCTTATATCGCCGCGCTTTCACGCACCTCCCATACCTTCCCCTATATTGTTGTGTTTTCTCACACATTTCATACCTTCCACTATATCGCAGTATTTTCACGCACCTCCCATACATTCCCCTATATCGCTGTGTTTTCGTGCACCTCCCATAGCTTCCTCTATATCGCTGTGTTTTTGCGCACCTCTGATACCTTCCCCTATATCGCAGTATTTTCACGCAGCTCCCATACATTCCCTTACATCGCTGTGTTTTCGCGCACCTCCTGTAGCTTCCACATTATCGCTGTGTTTTCATGCACCTCTCATCCCTTCCCCAATATCACTGTGATTTCGCGCACCTCCCAAGGCTTCCCCTATGGCGCTGTGTTTTCGCTCACCTCGCATAGCTTCCGCTATATCACCGTGTTTTTGCGCAGATCTCATTACTTCTCCTATATCGCTGTGTTATCAAGCAACTCACATAACTTCCCCTATATCGCCATGTTTTCAGGGACCTCTCATAGCTTCCCATTTTTCGCCGTGTTTTTGCACACCACTCATAGCTTCCCATATATTGCGATATTTTCACGGACCTCTCATAGATTCGCCCAAATCATTGTGTTTTTGCACACTTCTCATAGCTTCCTCTATATCACCGTGCTTTCACGCACCTCCCATACCTTCCCCTATATTGTTGTGTTTTCTCACACATTTCATACCTTCCACTATATCGCAGTATTTTCACGCACCTCCCATACATTCCCCTATATCACTGTGTTTTCGTGCACCTCCCATAGATTCCTCTATATCGCTGTGTTTTTGCGCACCTCTGATACCTTCCCCTATATCGTTGTGTTTTTGCGCACCTCTCATACCTTCCCCTATATCACTGTGTTTTCACGCACCTCTCAAGCCGTCCCCTACATCGCTGCATTTTCGCGCACACCCATCGCTTGCCCTATATCGACGTGTTTTCAAGCACCATTCATGCCTTCACGTATATCGCCGTGTTTTCGCACACCTCCCATAGTTCGCCCTATATCACTGTGTTTTCGCGCACCTCTCATACCTTCCACTGTGTTATCGCGCACCTCTCATAGCTTCCCTTCTATCGCTGTGTTTTCGTGCACCTCTCTTAGTTTTCCATATATTGCAATGTTTTCATGCAACTCTCATAGCTTCCCCCAAATCACAATGTTTTAGCGCACGTTTCATAGCTTCCCCTATATCACTGTGTTCTCGCACACATCACAGAGCTTTCCCTATATCGCTGTGTTTTCGCGCGCCTCTCATACCTTCCACTATATTGCTGTGTTTTCGCTCACCTCTGGTAGCTTCCCCTATATCACTGTGTTTACGCACACCTCTCATACCTTCCCCAATATTGCAGTGCTTTAACGCACCTCCCATACAATCCCTTATATCGCTATGTTTTTGCGCACCTCCCATAGCTTTCCCTATATCGCTTTTTTTTCACGCACCTCTCACAGCTTCCCCTATATCGTCGTGTTTTTGCGCACCTCGCATACCTTCCCCTATATCGATGTGTTTTCGCACACCTCTCATACCTTTCACTATATCGGTGTTTTTTCACGCACCTCTCGTAGCTTCCCCTATATCGATGTGTTTTCACACACCACTCATACCATCCCCTATATCACTGTGTTTTGGCGCACCACTCATAGCCTCCCGCTTATCACTGTCTTTTCGCGCACCTCTCATAGCTTCCCCTACATCACCGTGTTTTCGCATACCTCTCATACCTTCCCACATATCACCTTTTTTTTTGCACACCTCTCATGCCTTCCCCTATAACGCTTTGTTTTCGTGCACCTCCCATACCTTCCTCTATATCGCCATTTTTTGGCGCACCGCTCATACCTTCCCCTATATCGCTGTGTTTTCGTGAACATCTCATTCCTTGCCTTATATCGCCATTTTTTCTCGTTCCACTCCTACCTTATCGTATATCGCTGTGTTTTCGCGCACCTCTCATACCTTCCCCTATAATGTCGTCTTTTTGCGCACCTCTCAGAGCTTCCCCGATATTGTTGTGTTTTCGTGCACCTCCCATAGCTTCCCCTGCATCGCTGTGCTTTCGCGCACCTCTGATACCTTCCCCTGTATCGCTGTGTTTTCGCGCATCTCTCATACCTTCCCCTATTACGCCATGTTTTTGTGCACCTTCCATAGCTTTCCCTATATCCTCATGTTTTTCCGCACCTTTCATAGTTTCCCTGACCTTGCCTTGTTTTCGCGCAGCTCTCATAGCTTCCCCTATATCGCTGTGCTCTCGCGCACCTCCCATAGCTTCCCCTATATCGCTGTGTATTCGCACAGCTCTCATTCTTTCCCTTGCTCTCATACCTTTCCCTATATCGCTACGTTTTCGCATACCACTTATACCTTCCCCTACATCTCTGAGTTCTCGTGCACCTCCCATAGATTCCCCAACATCGTCATGTTTTCGCGCACCTCCCATTGCTTCCCCGATAGTGCTGTGTTTTTGCCCACCTCTCATACATTCTCCTTTATCACCGTGTTTTCGTGCACCTCCCATAGCTTCCCCTATATCGCTGTGTTTTCGCGCACCTCTCAGAGCTTCCCCTCTATCGCTGTGTTTTCACGCACTTTCCATAGCTTCTCCAACATTGCTGTGTTTTTGCGCAGCTCCCATAGATTTCCCTGCAATGCTGTTTTTTTGCGCTTCTCCCATCAATTCCCCGATATGGCTGTGTTTTCGTGCACCTCCCATAGCTTCCGCTGCATCGCTGTGTTTTCGCGCATCTCTCATACATTCCCCTAAATCGCCGCGTTTTTGCGCACCTCCCAAAGTTTCCCATATATAGCTGTGTTTTCACGCACATTTCCATAGCTTCCACATTATCGCTGTTTTTTTGCGCACCTCCCACTGCTTCCCCGATATCGCTGTGTTTTCGCACACCTACCATAGCTTCCCCTATATCGCCCAGTTTCCGTGCACATCTGATACCTTCCCCTATATCGCTGTGTTTTCGCTCCTTTCATACCTTCCCCTATATCGCCGTGTTTTTAGGCACCTCTCATATCTTCCCCGATATTGCCTTGTTTTCGCGCACCCCTGATACCTACCCCTATATCGCTGTGTTTTCACGCACCTCACAGAGCCTCCCCTACATCGCTGTGTATTTGCACACCACCCATAGCTTCCCATATATCACTGTGTTTTTGCACACCTCTCATAGCTTCCCCTATATCGCTGTGTTTTCATGCACCTCCCATAGGTTGCCCTACATTGCTGTGTTTTCGCATGCCGATCATACCCTCCCCTGTGTTGCTGTTTTCTCGTGCACCTCTCATGGCTTTCCATATATTGCAATGATTTCGCGCACCTCTTATACCCTCCCCCAAATCACTGTGTTCTCACGCACCTCTCATAGCTTCCCCGAAATCGCTGTGTTTTCGCACACCTCTCATAGCTTCCGCTATATCGCCGTGTTTTTGCGCACCTCGCATAGCTTCCCCTATGTCGTTGTGTTTTCACGCACCTCTCATACCTTCTCCTATATCGCAGTGGTTTTGCTGACCTTTCATAGCTTTGCCATATATCGCCGTGTTCTCGCGCACCTCTCATAGCTTCCCCAATATGGTTGTGTTTTCGCGCACCTCTCATAGCCTCTCCTGTATCGCTGTGTTTTCCCGCATCTCCCATAGATTCCCCAATATCATTGTGTTTTCGCACACCTCTGATACCTTCCCCTATTTTGCTGTGTTTTTGCGCACCTCTTATAACTTCCCGTATATCATCGTGTTTTCGCGCACCTCTCACATCTTCCCCTATATCGCCGTGTTATCGAGCAGCTTTCATAGCTTCCCCTATATTGCTGTTTTCGCATACCTCCCATAGCTTCCGCTATATCGCTGTTTTCGCACACCTCTCATAGCTTGCCATATATGGCGATGTTTTCGCACACTAGATCGCTGTGTTTTCAAACACCTCACGTATCGTCCCCTATATCGCCATGTTTTCGCACACCTCCCATAGCTTCCCTTATATCGCCATGTTTTCGCACACCTCCCATAGCTTCCCCTATATCGCTGTGTTTTCGCACTCCTCTGATACCTTTCCCTATATCGCTCTGTTGTCGTGCACTTCCCATGGCTTCCCATATATCGCTGTGTTTTCGTGCACCACTCATACATTCCCCTACATCGCTGTGTTTCCGTGCACCTCCCATAGCTTCCACTATATAGCTGTGTTTTCTCACCTCTCATACCTTCCCCTATATCGTTCTGTTTTCGCGCACCTCTCATAGCTTCCCCTATATCACTGTGTTTTCGCGCGCCTTGCATACCTTCGGCTATATCGTTGAGTTTTCGTGCTCCTCTCATCTCTTCCCCTATATCGCTGTTTTCACGCACCTCTCATAGCATCCCTTATATCGCTGTGTTTTCGTGCACCTCGCTCACTTTCCCCTATGTCGTTGTGTTTTTGTGCACTTCTCATACCTTCCCCTATATCGCTGTGTTTTCGTGCACCTCGCTCACTTTCCCCTATGTCGTTGTGTTTTTGTGCACCTCTCATACCTTCCACAAAATTGATGTGTTTTTGCGCACCTCTCGTAGCTTCCCCTGTATCGATGTGTTTTCACGCAACTCTCATACCTGCCCCTATAACGCGTTTTTTTGCAGACCTCTCATACCTTCCCCTATATCGCCGTGTTTTTGCGTACCTCTCATAGCTTCCCATATAATGCGATGTTTTCACGCACCTCTCATCGCTTTCTCCAAATTGCTGTGTTTTTGCGCACCTCTGATATCTTCCCCCATATTGCCATATTCTGGTGCACCTCACATAGATTCCCCTACATCGCTGTGTTTTCGTGCACCTCCCATAGATTCCCCGATAGTGCTGTGATTTTGCGCACCTCCCGTAGCTTCCCCTATATCATTGTGTTTTCGCGCACCTCTCATACCTTCAAGTATATGGATGTGTGTTTGCGCACATTCCATAGCTTCTCCTATATTGCTGTGTTTTCGCGCACCTCCCATAGCTTCCCCAATATCATTGTGTTTTCGCACAGCTCTGATACCTTCCCCTATATCACCGCGTTTTCGTGCGCCTCACATCTTTCCCTATATCGCTGTTATCAAACAGCTTTCATAGCTTCCCCTATATTGCTGTGTTTTCGCATACCTCCCACTGCTTCTGCTATATCGCTGTTTTTGCAAACCTCTCATAGCGTACCATATATGGCGATATTTTCGCAGACCTCTCATAGCTTCCCCTAGATCGCTGTGTTTTCACGCACCTCTGCTACCTTCCCCTATATCTCTCTGTTGTTGTGCAACTCCCCTGGCTTCCCATATATCGCTGTGTTTTCGCGCACCCCTCATACCTTCCCCTACATCACTGTGTTTTCACACACCTCTCATACTTTCTCCCAGAACGCCGTGTTTTTACTCACCTCCCATAGCTTCCCCTATATCGCTGTGTTTTCTCACACCTCTCATATCTTCCCCTATATTGCTCTGTTTTCGCGCATCTCCCGTAGCTTCCCATATATTGCGATGTTTTCGCGCACCACTCTTCGCTTTCCCCAAATCGCTGGGTTTTTGCATACCTCTCATATCTTCCCCCATATTGCCATGATCTGGTGCACCTCGCATAGCTTCCCCTCCATCGCTGTGTTTTCGCGCACCTCTCATACCTTCACCTATATCGCCGTCTTTTCACGCACCTCCCGTAGCTTCCCCTATATTGCTGAGTTTTCTTGCACTTTTCATACCTTCCCTTATATCGCTCTGTTTTCGTGCACCTCCCATTGCTTCCCGTATATCGCTGTGTTTTCGCGCACCTCTCATACCTTCCACTATATCGCTGCGTTTCTGTGCACCTCTCGTAGCTTCCCCTATATCGATGTGTTTTCCTGCACATCACATAGCTTCCCCAATATCATTGTGTTTTCGCACACCTCTGATACCTTCCCGTATATCGCTGTGTTTTCGCTCACCTTTTATAGCTACCCCTAGATCGCTGTGTTTTCGCGCACCTCTCACATCTACCCCTATATCGCTGTGTTATCAAGCAGCTCTCATAGCTTCCCCTAGATCGTTGTGTTTTCACGCTCCTCACAGAGCTTCCCCTATATCGCCATGTTTTTGTGCATGGAAGATATGGGTGGTGCGCGAAAACACGGCGATATATGGGGAACTATGGGAGGTGTGCGAAAGCAGAGCGATATATGGGAAGTGATGAGAGGTGCACGAGAGCACAGCGACATAAGGGAAGTTATGGGAGGTGCATGAAAACACAGTCATACGGGGAAGGTATGAGAGGTGCGCTAAAACACGGCGATATAGGGGAAGGTATGAGAGGTGCGCGAAAACTCAGTAATATAGGGGAAGCTATGGGAGGTGCACGAAAACACGGCAATATATGTGAAGGTATGAGAGGTGCGTGAAAACACGTCGATATAGGGGAAGGTATGAGAGGTGCGCGAAAACACAACGACATAGGGGAAGCTATGCGAGGTATGCGAAAACACGGCGACATAGGGGAAGCTATGAGAGGTGCGCAAAAGCACATCGATATAGGGGAAGTTATGAGAGGTTCGTGAAAGCACAGCGATATACTGAAAGGTGTGAGAGGTGCGCGAAAAGACCGATATATGGGAAGCTATAAGAGGTGTGCCAAAACATCGCAGAATATGGGAAGCTATGAGAATTGCGTGAAAACACAGCGAGAAATGGGAAGCTATGGGAGGTTCATGAAAACACAGCGGTATATGGGAAGGTATGAGAGGTGAGCAAAAACACACCGATATAGGGGAAGGTATCAGAGCTGCGCAAAAACACAGCAATATAGAGGAAATAATGGGAGGTGCGTGAAAATACAGTGATATAGGGGAATCTATCAGAGGTGCTCGAAAACACAGCGATATATGGGAAGCTATGGGAGGTGCATGAAAACATGCTGAAATAGGGGAAGGTATGAGAGGTGCACAAAAATGCAGCGATTTGGGGGGAGCTATAAAAGGTGCGCGAAATCATCCCAATATACGGGAGGGTATGAGAGGTGCGCTAGAAAACGGCGATATAGGGGAAGATACGAGAAGTGCGCGTAAACACAGCGATATAGTGGAAGGTGTGAGAGGTGCGCGAAAAGACAACGATATATGGGAAGCAATGGGAGGTGCGCCAGAACACAACGATATAGGGGAAACTATGAGAGGTGTGCAAAAACACAGCGATTTGGGGGAAGATATGAGAGGTGTGCGAAAACATGGCGAAAAATAGGAAGCTATGGGAGGTGCGTGAAAACACATCGATACAATGGTAGGAATGAGAGGTGCAGCGAAAACACAACGATATAGGGGAAGGTATGCGAGGTACGTGAAAACACAGTGATATAGGGGAATGTATGAGAGGTCTGCGAAGACACGGAGATATAGGGACAGGTATGAGAGGTGCGCCAAAACACTTCGATACAGGGGAAAAGTGCGTGAAAACACATCGATATAGTGGAAGGTTTGAGAGGTGCGCAAATTACCACGATATAGAGGAAGGTATGAGAGGTGCGCAAAAACACAGTGATATTTGGGAAGGTATGCGAGGTGTGCGAAAACACAGTGATATAGGAGAAGCTATGAGAGGTGCGCGAAAACACGGCTATATAGGAGAAGGTATGAGAGGTGCGCAAAAACAGAGTAATATGCGGGTAGGTATGCGAGATGCGTAAAAACACAGTGATATAGGGGAAGGTATGAGAGGTGCTCGAAAACACAGCAGTATACGGGAAGCTATGGGAGGTGTACGAAAACACAGCCATATAGGGGAAGCTATGATAGACACGCGATAAAACAGCGATATATGGGAAGCTATGGGAAGTGCACGAAAACAGAGTGACATAGGGGAAGGTATGAGAGGTGCGCGAAACATCACAATATATGGGAAGCCATGAGAGGTGCACGAAAACAAGACGAAAAATGGGAAACTGTGGGAGGTGCGTGAAAACACAGCGATATAGGGGATGTTATGAGAGGTACGCAAAAACACATCAATATAGTGGAAGGTATGAGAGGTGCGTGAAAACACAATGATATAGGGGAAGGTACGAGAGGTCTGCAAAAACAAGACGATATAGGGTCAGGTATGAGAGCTGCGCGAATACACATCGATACAGGGGAAGCTATGATAGGTGCGCGAAGCACATCGATATAGTGGAAGGTATGAGAGGTGCACAAAAACACAACTATATAGGAGAAGGTATGCGAGGTACACGAAAACACATTGATATAGGGGAAGCTTTGAGAGGTGCGCGAAAACACAGCTATATATGGGAAGCCATGGGAGGTGCATGACAACACAGCGATATAGGAGAAGTTATCAGAGGTGTGAGAAAACACAGCGATATATGGGAAGCTATCGGAGGTGCAAGAAAACACAGCGATATAAGGGAAGCTATGAGAGGTGCACGGAAACAGAGCGATATAGGGGAAGGTATGAGTGGTGCAAGAAAACACAGCAATATAGTGGAAGCTATGGGAGGTGCGTGAAAAGACGGCAATATAGGAGAATGAGGAATGCGCAAAAACACATCAATACAGGGGAAGCTATGAGAGGTGCGCAAAAACACATTGATATAGTGGAAGGTATGAGAGGTTCGCAAAAACTCAACGATATAGTCGAAGGTATGCGAGGTGCAGAAAACACAGCGATCTAGGGGAAGCTATGAGAAGTGTGTGGAGACACAGCGATATATGGGAAGCTATGAGAGGTGCGCAAAAACACAGCGATACAGGGGAAGGTATGAGAGGTGCGCGAAAACACAGCCATATTAGCGAAGCTATGAGAGGTGCGCGAGAACACAGCGATATATGGCAAAGCAATGAGTGGTCGGCAAAAACACTGTGATATACGGGAAGGTATGAGAGGTGCGCGAAAACACAACGATATAGGGGAAGCTATGAGAGGTGCGCGAAATCATTGCATTATATGGAAAGCTAAGAGAAGTACACGAGAACACAGCAACACAGGGGAGGGTGCGATAGCCCCACGAAAACACAGCGATGCAGGGGAACCTATGGGAGGTGCATGGAAAGATAGCGATATAGTGGAAGGTATGAGAGGTACGCGAAAACATAGCGATATATGGGAAGCTATGGGAGGTGCACGAAAACAGAGTGATATTGGGGAAGGTATGAGAGGTGCAAGAAAACACAGCAATATAGTGGAAGCTATGGGAGGTGCGTGAAAGGACGGCGATATAGGAGAATGTATGAGAAATGCGCAAAAACACAGAGATGTAGGGGAGGCTATGAGAGGTGCGCAAAAACACAGAGATTTGAGGAAAGGTATGCGAGGTGAGTGAAAACACAGTGATATAGGGGAAACTATGAGAGGTGCCAGAAAACATAGCGATATAGGGGAAGCTA
Source organism: Mobula birostris (assembly GCF_030028105.1). Classification (NCBI taxonomy): domain Eukaryota; kingdom Metazoa; phylum Chordata; class Chondrichthyes; order Myliobatiformes; family Myliobatidae; genus Mobula; species Mobula birostris. The sequence continues at coordinate 14,805 of NW_027275957.1, read as the reverse complement.
TGAGAAGTGCACAAAAACAGAGCGATATAGGGGAAGGTATGAGAGTTGCGAGAAAACACGGCGATATAGGAGAAAATATGAGAGGTGCATGAAAACACAACGATATATGGGAAGCCATGGGAGGTGTGCGACAACAGAGCGATATAGGGGAAGGTATCAGAGGTGTGAGAAGACACAGTGATATAGGGGAAGCTATGAGAGGTTTGCAAAAATATAGCATATATGGCAAGCTATGAGAGGTTTGCGAAAACAGCGAGAAAGCGGAAGCTATGGGAGGTATGCAAAAACACAGCAATATAGGGAAATCTATGAGAGCTGCTTGATAACACAGCGATATAGGGGTAGATGTGAGAGGTGCACGAAAACACGGCGATCTAGGGGTAGCTATAAGAGGTGAGCGAAAACACAGCGATACACGGGAAGGTATCAGAGGTGTGAGAAAACACAATGATATTGGGGAAGTTATGTGAGGTGCAGGAAAAAACAACAATATAGGAGAAGCTATGAGAGGTGCGCGAAAGCACAGCCATGTTGGGGAAGCTATGGGAAGTGCGCGAAAACACATCAATATAGTGGAAGGTATGAGAGATTCGCAAAAACTCAACGATATAGTCGAAGTTATGCGAGGTGCAGAAAACACAGCGATCTAGGGGAAGCTATGAGAAGTGTGTGAAGACACAGCGATATATGGGAAGCTATGAGAGGTGCGCGAAAACACAGCGATACAGGGGAAGGTATGAGAGGTGCGCGAAAACACAGCCATATTAGCGAAGCTATGAGAGGTGCGCGAGAACACAGCGATATGTGGCAAAGCAATGAGTGGTCAGCAAAAACACTGTGATATACGGGAAGGTATGAGAGGTGCGTGAAAACACAACGATATACGGGAAGCTATGAGAGGTGCGCGAAATCATTGCATTATATGGAAAGCTAAGAGAAGTGCACGAGAACACAGCAACACAGGGGAGGGTGCGATAGCCCCACGAAAACACAGCGATGCAGTGGAACCTATGGGAGGTGCATGGAAAGACAGTGATATAGGGGAAGTTATGAGAGGTGCGCGAAAACACAGCGATGCAGGGGAACCTATGGGAGGTGCATGGAAAGACAGCAATATAGTGGAAGGTATGAGAGGTGCGCGAAAACATAGCGATATATGGGAAGCTATGGGAGGTGCACGAAAACAGAGCGACATTGGGGAAGGTATGAGAGGTGCAAGAAAACACAGCAATATAGTGGAAGCTATGGGAGGTGCGTGAAAGGACGGCGATATAGGAGAATGTATGAGAAATGCGCGAAAACACAGAGATGTAGGGGAGGCTATGAGAGGTGCGCAAAAACACAGAGATTTGAGGAATGGTATGCGAGGTGAGCGAAAACACAGTGATATAGGGGAAACTATGAGAGGTGCCAGAAAACATAGCGATATATGGGAAGCCATGGGAGGTGTGCGACAACAGAGCGATATAGGGGAAGGTATCAGAGGTGTGAGAAGACACAGCGATATAGGGGAAGCTATGGGAGGTGCACGAAAACATGGCGATATAGGGAAAGCTCTGTGAGCAGCATGAAAACACAGCAATCTAGGGGAAGCTATGAGAGGTTTGCAAAAATATAGTATATATGGCAAGCTATGAGAGGTTTGCGATAAAAGCGAGAAAGCGGAAGCTATGGGAGGTATGCAAAAACACAGCAATACAGGGAAATCTATGAGAGCTGCTTGATAACACAGCGATATAGGGGTAGATGTGAGAGGTGCGCGAAAACACGGCGATCTAGGGGTAGCTATAAGAGGTGAGCGAAAACACAGCGATACACGGGAAGGTATCGGAGGTGTGCGAAAACACAATAATATTGGGGAAGTTATGTGAGGTGCAGGAAAAAACAACAATATAGGAGAAGCTATGAGAGGTGCGCGAAAGCACAGCCATGTTGGGGAGGCTATGGGAAGTGCGCGAAAACACAGCGATAATGGTGCGGTATGAGAGGTGCGCGAAAACAGAGCGATATAGGGGTAGTTATGCGAGGTGCGTGAAAACACAGTGATATATGGGAAGCTATGGGAGTTGCGCGAGAACACGGTGATATAGGCACAGCTGTGAGAGGTCAGCAAAAACACAGCGATATAGGGGAAGGTATGAGAGGTGCGCAAAAACACAACGATATAGGGGAAGCTATGCGAGGTGCGCCAGATCACGGCATTATGGGGAAAGATATGAGAGGTACGCAAAAACACAGCGATTTGGGGAAAGCGATGAGAAGTGCACGAAAACATCTCAATATATGGGTAGCTATGAGAGGTGCGCGAAAACACGGCGAAAATGGGTAGCTACAGGAGGTGCGCGAAAACAGAGTGATATAGGGGAAGTTATGAGAGGTGCGAGAAAACACAGCGATGTAAGGGAAGCTATGGGAGCTGCGTGAAAACACGGCGTTATGGGAGAAGGTATGAGAGGTGCGCGAAAACACAGCGGTGTAGGGCAAGTATGAGGGGTGCGCGAAAACACAGCGATATATGGGAAGCCAGGGGAGGTGCACAGCAACAGAGAGATATAAGGGAAGGTAGCAGAGGTGCGAGAAAACACAGCGATATAGGGGAAGCTATGGGAGGTGTGCAAAAATATCGCCATATATGGCAAGCTATGAGAGGTGTGCAAAAACAGCGATATAGCGGAAGCAGTGGGAGGTATGCGAAAGCACAGCAATATATGGGAAGCCATGAAAGCTGTTTGATAACACAGCAATATAGGGAAAGGTGTGAGAGGTGCGTGAAAACGCGGCGATATAGAGGAAGGTATCAGAGGTGTGCAAAAACACAATGTTATTGGGGAACCTATGGGAGGTGCGGGAAAACACGGCGTTATAGGGGAAAGTATCAGAGGTGCACGAAAGCACAGCGATGTAGGTGAAGGCATGAGTGGCGCACGAAAACACAACGATATTGGAAAGCCATGGGAAGTGCACGACAACAGAGCAATATTGGGGAAGGTATCAGAGGAGTGAGAAAACACAGCGATCTATGGGAAGTTATGAGAGGTGTGAGAAAACATCACCATATATGGCAAGGTATGAGAGGTGTGCGAAAACAGCGATATAGCGGAAGCTATGGGAGGTATGCGAAAACACAACAACATAGGGGAAGGTGTGCGAGGTGCATGAAAACACAGCGATATAGGGGAAACTATGAGAGGTGAGTGAAAACATGACGATATAGGGGAAGCTATAAGAGGAGCGGGAAAACACAGCGATACAGGGGAAGGTATCAGAGGTGCGCAAAAACACAATGATATTGGGGAAGCTATGGGAGGTGCGGGAAAACACAGCGATATTGGAGAAGCTATGAGAGGTCAGCAAAAACACTGCGATATAGGGGAAGCTATGCGAGGTTTCCGAAAACACGGCGATATAGGGGAAGCTATGAGAGGTGAGCGAAATCATTCCAATATATGGAAAGCTAAGAGAGGTGCATGAGAAAACAGCAACACAGGGGAGGATATGATAGGCATGCGAAAACACAGCGATGGAGGGGAACCTATGGGAGGTGCAAGAAAACACATCGATATAGGGGAAGCTACGAGAGGTGCGGGAAAACACAGCGATATAGTGGAAGCTATGGGAGGTGCGTGAAAGGACGGCGATATAGGAGAATGTATGAGAAATGCGCGAAAACACAGAGATGTAGGGGAGGCTATGAGAGGTGCGCAAAAACACAGAGATTTGAGGAATGGTATGCGAGGTGAGCGAAAACACAGTGATATAGGGGAAACTATGAGAGGTGCCAGAAAACATAGCGATATATGGGAAGCCATGGGAGGTGTGCGACAACAGAGCGATATAGGGGAAGGTATCAGAGGTGTGAGAAGACACAGCGATATAGGGGAAGCTATGGGAGGTGCACGAAAACATGGCGATATAGGGAAAGCTCTGTGAGCAGCATGAAAACACAGCAATCTAGGGGAAGCTATGAGAGGTTTGCAAAAATATAGTATATATGGCAAGCTATGAGAGGTTTGCGATAAAAGCGAGAAAGCGGAAGCTATGGGAGGTATGCAAAAACACAGCAATACAGGGAAATCTATGAGAGCTGCTTGATAACACAGCGATATAGGGGTAGATGTGAGAGGTGCGCGAAAACACGGCGATCTAGGGGTAGCTATAAGAGGTGAGCGAAAACACAGCGATACACGGGAAGGTATCGGAGGTGTGCGAAAACACAATAATATTGGGGAAGTTATGTGAGGTGCAGGAAAAAACAACAATATAGGAGAAGCTATGAGAGGTGCGCGAAAGCACAGCCATGTTGGGGAGGCTATGGGAAGTGCGCGAAAACACAGCGATAATGGTGCGGTATGAGAGGTGCGCGAAAACAGAGCGATATAGGGGTAGTTATGCGAGGTGCGTGAAAACACAGTGATATATGGGAAGCTATGGGAGTTGCGCGAGAACACGGTGATATAGGCACAGCTGTGAGAGGTCAGCAAAAACACAGCGATATAGGGGAAGGTATGAGAGGTGCGCAAAAACACAACGATACAGGGGAAGCTATGCGAGGTGCGCCAGATCACGGCATTATGGGGAAAGATATGAGAGGTACGCAAAAACACAGCGATTTGGGAAAGCGATGAGAAGTGCACGAAAACATCTCAATATATGGGTAGCTATGAGAGGTGCGCGAAAACACGGCGAAAATGGGTAGCTACAGGAGGTGCGCGAAAACAGAGTGATATAGGGGAAGTTATGAGAGGTGCGAGAAAACACAGCGATATAAGGGAAGCTATGGGAGCTGCGTGAAAACACGGCGTTATGGGAGAAGGTATGAGAGGTGCGCGAAAACACAGCGGTGTAGGGCAAGTATGAGGGTGTGCGCGAAAACACAGCGATATATGGGAAGCCAGGGGAGGTGCACAGCAACAGAGAGATATAAGGGAAGGTAGCAGAGGTGCGAGAAAACACAGCGATATAGGGGAAGCTATGGGAGGTGTGCAAAAATATCGCCATATATGGAAAGCTATGAGAGGTGTGCAAAAACAGCGATATAGCGGAAGCAGTGAGAGGTATGCGAAAGCACAGCAATATATGGGAAGCCATGAAAGCTGTTTGATAACACAGCAATATAGGGAAAGGTGTGAGAGGTGCGTGAAAACGCGGCGATATAGAGGAAGGTATCAGAGGTGTGCAAAAACACAATGTTATTGGGGAATCTATGGGAGGTGCGGGAAAACACGGCGTTATAGGGGAAAGTATCAGAGGTGCACGAAAGCACAGCGATGTAGGTGAAGGCATGAGTGGCGCACGAAAACACAACGATATTGGAAAGCCATGGGAAGTGCACGACAACAGAGCAATATTGGGGAAGGTATCAGAGGAGTGAGAAAACACAGCGATCTATGGGAAGTTATGAGAGGTGTGAGAAAACATCACCATATATGGCAAGGTATGAGAGGTGTGCGAAAACAGCGATATAGCGGAAGCTATGGGAGGTATGCGAAAACACAACAACATAGGGGAAGGTGTGCGAGGTGCATGAAAACACAGCGATATAGGGGAAACTATGAGAGGTGAGTGAAAACATGACGATATAGGGGAAGCTATAAGAGGAGCGGGAAAACACAGCGATACAGGGGAAGGTATCAGAGGTGCGCAAAAACACAATGATATTGGGGAAGCTATGGGAGGTGCGGGAAAACACAGCGATATTGGAGAAGCTATGAGAGGTCAGCAAAAACACTGCGATATAGGGGAAGCTATGCGAGGTTTCCGAAAACACGGCGATATAGGGGAAGCTATGAGAGGTGAGCGAAATCATTCCAATATATGGAAAGCTAAGAGAGGTGCATGAGAAAACAGCAACACAGGGGAGGATATGATAGGCATGCGAAAACACAGCGATGGAGGGGAACCTATGGGAGGTGCAAGAAAACACATCGATATAGGGGAAGCTACGAGAGGTGCGGGAAAACACAGCGATATAGTGGAAGGTATGAGAGGTCCGCGAAACACAGCACTATATCGGAAGCTATGGGAGGTGCACGAAAATTGAGCGACATAGGGGAAGGTATGAGAAGTGCAAGAAAACACAGCAATATAGTGGAAGCTATGGGAGGTGCGTGAAAAGACAGCGATATAGAAGAATGTATGAGAAATGTGCGAAAAAACAGAGATGTAGGGGAAGCTATGATAGGTGCCCAAAAACACAGCGATTTGACGAAAGCTATGAGAGGTGCGCGAAAACACAACGATATAGGGGAAGCTATGCGAGGTGCGCAAAAACACAACGATATAGGGGAAGCTATGCGAGGTGCGCGAAAACACAGTAATATATGGGAATCTATGAGAGGTGCGCGAAAACACGGAGATATAGGCACAGCTGTGAGAGGTCAGCAAAAACACAGCGGTATAGGGGAAGGTATGAGAAGTGTGTGAAAACACATCGATGTAGTGGATGTTATGTGAGGTCGGTGAGAAAACGCGTTATAGGGGCAGGTATGAGAGGTGCGCAAAAACACATTGATATAGTGTAAGGTATGAAGGTGCACAAAAACACAACAACATAGGGGAAGGTGTGCGAGGTGCATGAAAACACAGCGATATAGGGGAAACTATGAGAGGTGAGTGAAAACATGGCGATATAGGGGAAAGGATGAGAGGTGCGCGAGAACACATCGATACAGGGGAAGCCACTAGAGGTGCGCAAACATATCGATATAGTGGAAGGTATGAGAGGTGCGCAAAAACTCAGCGATATAGCGGAAGGTATGCGAGGTGCGCGAAAACATAGCTATAGGGGAAGCTATGAGAGCTGCGCGAAAATACGGCGATATAGGGGAAGCTATGAGAGGGGAGTGTTATCTGAGCGATATATGGGACGGTATGAGATGTGCATTAAAACACAGTGATATAGGGGAAGCTATGGGATGCGTGCGAAAACAGAACGACAGAGGGGAAGCTATGAGAGGGGAGCGTTATCTGAGCGACATATGGGACGGTATGAGAGGTGCACAAAAACACAGCGATATAGGGAAGCTATGGGAGGTGCGCGAAAACAGAGCGACAGAGAGGAAGGTATGAGAGGTGCAAGAAAACAGCAATATAGTGGAAGCTATGGGAGGTGTGTGAAGAGACGGCGATATAGGAAAATGTATGAGAAATGTGCGAAAAAACAGAGATATAGGGGAAGCTATGAGAGGTGCCCAAAAACATAGCGATTTGACGAAAGCTATGAGAGGTGCGCGAAAACACAGCAATATTGGGGAAGCTACGAGAGGTGCGCGAAAACACAGTGATACAGGGGAAGCTATGGGAGGTGTGCAAAAACACAGCGATATAGGCACAGCTGTGAGAGGTCAGCAAAAACACAGCGATATAGGTGAAGCTATGAGAAGTGAGCGAAAACACATCATATAGTGGAAGTTATGCGAGGTGTGCGAAAACACAGCGATATAGGTGAAGCTATGAGAGGTCGGCGAGAAAACGCGTTATAGGGGGAGGTATGAGAGGTGCGCGAAAACACATCGATACAGGGGAAGCTACGAGAGGTGCGCAAAAGCACATCGATATAGTGGAAGGTATGAGAGGTGCACAAAAACACAACGACATTGGGGAAGCTATGAGAGATGCGTGAAACACGGTGATATAGGGGAAGGGATGAGAGGTGCGCGAAAACACATCGATACAGGGGAAGCTACGAGAGGTGCGCGAGCACATCGATATAGTGGAAGGTATGAGAGGTACGCAAAAACTCAACGATATAGCGGAAGGTATGCGAGGTGCGCGAAAACACAGCGATATAGGGGAAGCTATGAGAGGTACGCGAAAGCACAGCGATATAGGGGAAGCTATGAGAGATGCGCAAAAACACGGTGATACAGGGGAATGCATCAGAGGTGCGCGAAAACACAGTGATATAGGGGAAGTTATAAGAGGAGTGAAAGCAGAGCGATATAGGGGAAGACATGAGAGGTGCGCGAAAACACGGCGATATAGTGGAAGATATGAGAGGTGAGCAAAAATACAGCGATAAAGGTGAAGCTATATCAGGGTGCGAAAAGACAGTGACATAGGGGAAGGTATGAGAGTTGCGCAAAAACGCAGCGATGTAGCAGAAGCTATGGGAGCTGCGCGAAAATACAGTGATATAGGGGACGGTATGAGATGTGCATGAAAATACGGCGATATCGGGGAAGGATGAGAGATGCGCAAAAACACGGCGATACAGGGTGAATGCATCAGAGGTGCAAGAAAACACAGCGATATAGGGAAGTTATGAGAGGAGCGAAAACAGAGCGATATAGGGAAAGGGATGAGAGGTGCGCGAAAACAGGGCGATATAGGGGAAAGTATGAGAGGTGCGCGAAAAGACAGCGATATAGAGGAAGGTATGAGAGGTGCGCGAAAACACGGCGATACGGGGAATGTATCAAAGGTGCGAGAAAACACAGCGATATAGGGGAAGTAATGAGAGGAGCGAAACATAGCGATATAAGTGAAGACATGAGAGGTGCGCGAAAACACGTGCGATATAGGGGAAGCTATGAGAGGTGAGCAATAACACAGCGATAATGTGATTCTATGGGATGTGCGCGAAAAGGCAGCGATATAGGGGACGGTATGAGATGTGCATGAATACACGGCATATCGGGAAACCATGAGAGGTGCACGAAAACAAAGCGATATAGGAGAAGTTATGAGAGGTGCGCAAAAATACAGCGATATCGGGGAAGGTATGTGAGGTGCGCGGAAACAGGGCGATACACGTGATATCGCCGAGTTCTCGCGCACTTCTCATACCTTCTCCTTTTTGGCTGAGTTTTCGCTCATCTCTCATACCTCCCCCTATATCGACGTGTTTTCAAACACCTTTCATACCTTCACGTATATCGCCGTGTTTTCGCACACCTCCCATAGATTCCCCTATATCACTGTGTATTCGCGCACCTCTCATACTTTCCCTATGCTGTTGTGTTTTCGTGCACCTCTCATACCTTGCACTATATCAATGTGTTTTCGCGCACCTCTCATACCTTCCCTTTATCACTGTGTTTTCCCGCACCTCTTATACCGTCCTCTATATCGCTGCATTTTCATGCACCTCTCATCGTTTCCCTATATCGATGTGTTTTCAAGCACCTCTAATACCTTCACGTATATCGTCTTGTGTTCGCGCACCTCCCATTGTTTCCCCTACATCACTCTGTTTTCGAGCACCTCTCATACCTTCCACTATATCGCTATTTTCCTGTACCTCCCATAGCTTTCCACTTTTCGCCGTGTTATCGCGCACTTCTCATAGCTTCCCATATATTGCGATGTTTCACGCACCTCTCATAACTTCCCCCAAATCACTATGTTTTCGTGCACCTCTCATACTTTCCCTATGTCGCTCTGTTCTCGTGCACCTCCCATAGCTTCCCATATATCGACATGTTTCGCGCACCTCGCATAACTTCCCCTATATCGATGTTTTTTCGCGCACCTCTCATACCTTCTCCTATATCGCTGTGTTTTTGCTCACATAGAAACATAGAAACATAGAAAATAGGTGCAGGAGTAGGGCATTCGATCCTTCAAGCCTGCACCGCCATTTATGATGATCATGGCTGATCATCCAACTCAGAACTCTGCACCAGTCTTCCCTCCATACCCCTGATCCCCGTAGCCACAAGGGCCATATCTAACTCCCTCTTAAATATAGCCAATGAACTGGCCTCAACTGTTTCCTGTGGCAGAGAATTCCACAGATTCACCACTCTCTGTGTGAAGAAGTTTTTCCTAATCTCGGTCCTAAAAGGCTTCCCTTTATCCTCAAACTGTGACCCCTCATTCTGGACTTCCCAACATCGGAACAATCTTCTTGCATCTAGCCTGTCCAATCCCTTTAGGATTTTATACGTTTCAATCAGATCCCCCTCAATCTTCTAAATTCCAACGAGTACAAGCCCAGTTCATCCAGTCTTTCTTCATATGAAAGTCCTGCCATCCCAGGAATCAATCTGGTGAACGCTATGGGACGTGCACAAAAACACAGTGATATAGGGAAGTTATGAGAGGAGAGCGAGGACACGGCGACATAGGGGAAATTATGAGAGGTGCGTGAATACACGGCAATACAGGGGAATGTATGAGAGGTGCGAGAAAACACAGCGATATAGGGGAAGCTATAAGAGGTGAGCAATAACACAGCGATAAAGGTGAAGCCATGGGATGTGCGTGAAAAGACAGCGATATAGAGAAGGTAAGAGAGGTGCGCGAAAACACGGCGATATAGGCGAAGTTATGAGAGGTGCGCAAAAACACAGCGATATTGGGGAAGTTATGAGAGGTGCATGAAAACACAGCGATATAAGGGAAGGTATGAGAGGTGCGCAAAACAGGGTGATATAGGGGAAGCATGAGATGTGCGCAAAAACACAGCGATATAGGTGAAGGTATGAGAGGTGCCTAAAAACACAGCAATATAGGAGAAGTTATCAGAGGTGCGTGAAAACACAGCGATATAGGGGAAGGTATGGGAGGTGTGCGAAAGCAGGGCGAGATAGGGAAGTTATGAAAGGAGCGCGAAGGCACAGCGATACAGAGGATGCTATGGGAGGTGCGCGAAAAGGCAGTGATATAGGGGAAGACATGAGAGGTGCATGAAAACAGGGCAATATAGTGGAAGCTATGGGATGTGCGCGAAAACATGGCGATACAGGGAAAGGTATGAGAGGTACCCGAAAACACAGTGATATAGGGGACGCTATGGGACGTGCCCGAAAACACAGTGATATAGGGGAAGGTATGAGAGGTGTGCGAGAACATGGCGATATAGGGGAAATTATGAGAGGTGCGTGAAAACACGGCGATACAGGGTAATGTATCGGAGGTGCGAGAAACACAGCGATATAAGGGAAGTAATGAGAGGAACGAAAACATAGCGATATAGGTGAAGGAATGAGAGGTGCGCGAAAACACGTGCGATATAGGGGAAGCTATGAGAGGTGAGCAATAACACAGCGATAAAGGTGAAGCTATGGATGTGCGCGAAAGACAGCAATATAGGGGAAGGTATGAGAGGTGTGCAAAACACGGCGATATAGGCGAAACTATGGGAGGTGCGCGAAAACACAGCGATAAAGGGGATGGAATGAGATGTGCATGAATACACGGTGATATTGAGAAGCCATGAGAGGTGCGCGAAAACACAGCGATATAGTGGAAGCCATCAGAGGTGGCAAAAACACAGCGATATACGGGAAGTTATGAGAGGTGCGTTAAAAAAGGGCGATATAGGGGAAGGTATAAGATGTGCGCGAAAACACAGCGATATAGGGGAAATTATGAGACATGCGCAAAAACACCCCAATATAGGAGAAGTTATGAGAGGTGCGTGACAACATAGCGATATACGTGAAGGTATGAGAGGTGCACGAAAACACAACGATATAGGGAAAGATATGGGAGGTGCACGAAAGCAGGGCGATATAGGGGAAGGTATGAGAGGTGCGCGAAGGCACAGCGATATACGGAATGCTATGGGATGTGCGCGAATACACAGCGATATATGGGACGGTTTGAGATGTGCATGAATAAACGGCGATATTGGGGAAGCCATGAGAGGTGTGCGAAAACACAGCGATATAGGGGAAGGTATGAGAGGTGCGCGAAAACAGGGCGATATAGGGGAAGTTATGAGAGGTGCATGAAAACAGGGCAATATAGTGGAAGCTATGGGATGTGTGCGAAAACATGGTGATATAGGGAAAGGTATGAGAGGTGCCCGACAACACAGCGATATAGGGGACGCTATGGGACGTGCGCGAAGGCACAGTGATATAGGGGAAGGTATGAGAGGTGTGCGAGAACACGGTGATACTGGGAATGTATCAGAGTGCGAGAAAACACAGCGATATAAGGGAAGTAATGAGAGGAGCGAAAACATAGCGATATAGGTGAAGACATGAGTGGTGTGCGAAAACCCAGCGATATAGGGGAAGCTATGAGAGGTGAGCAATAACACAGCGATAAAGGTGAAGCTATGGGATGTGTGCGAAAAGACAGCAATATAGGGAAAGGTATGAAATGTGCAGGAATACACGGCGATATAGGGGGAGGTATGAGAGGTACGCGAAGGCACAGCGATATAGGGGATGCTATGGGAGGTGCGTGAATACACAGCGATATAGGGGACGTTATGAGAGCTGCGTGAAAACACAGCGATATAGGGGGAGGTATGAGAGGTACACGAAAACACAGCGATACAGGGGAAGGTATGGGAGGTGCACAAAAACAGGGCGATATAGGGAAAGGTATTAGAGGTGCCCGAAAACACAGCGATATAGCGGACGCTATGGGACGTGCGCGAAAGCACAGTGATATAAGGGAAGGTATGAGACATGAGCGAGAACACAGCGATATAAGGGAAGTAATGAGAGTAGCGAAAACATAGCAATATAGGTGAAGACATGAGAGGTGAGCAAAAACACGGCGATATAGGGGAAGCTATGAGACGTGAGCAATAAAACAGCGATAAAGGTGAAGCTATGGGATGTGCACGAAAAGACAGCAATATAGGGGAAGGTATGATATGTTGCATGAATAAATGGTGATATTGGGGAAGCCATGAGAGGTGTGCGAAACACAGCGATATAGTGGAAGGTATGAGAGGTGTCCAAAAACACAGCGATATAGGGGAAGGTATGGGAGGTGCGTGAAAACAGGGCGATATAGGGGAAGGTATGAGAAGTGCGCAAATGCACAACGATATAGGGGGAGACATGAGAGGTTCACGAAACACGGCGATACAGGGGAATGTATCAGAGGTGCGAGAAAACAGAGCGATATAAGGGAAGTAATGAGAGGAGCGAAAACATAGCGATATAGGTGAAGACATGAGTGGTGCGCGAAAACCCGGCGATATAGGGGAAGCTATGAGAGGTGAGCAATAACACAGCGATAAAGGTGAAGCTGTGGGTTGAGCGTGAAAAGACAGCGATATAGGGGAAGTTATGAGAGGTGCATGATATAGGGGAAGTTATGAGAGGTGCATGAAAACACAGCGATATAGGGGAAGCTATGAGAGGTGCACGAAAACACAGCGATATAGGGGATGCTATGGGACGTGCGCGAAAACACAGCGATATAAGTGAAGTAATGAGAGGAGTGAAAACATAGCGATATAGGTGAAGACATGAGAGGTGCGCGAAAACACAACGATGTAGGGGAAGCTATGCGAGGTACGCGAAAACACGGCGACATAGGGGAAGCTATGAGAGGTGCACAAAAGCACATCGATATAGGGGAAGTTATGAGAGGTTCGTGAAAGCACAGCGATATACTGAAAGGTGTGAGAGGTGCGCGAAAAGACCGATATATGGGAAGCTATAAGAGGTGTGCCAAAACATCGCAAAATATGGGAAGCTATGAGAATTGCGTGAAAACACAGCGAGAAATGGGAAGCTATGGGAGGTGCATGAAAACACAGCGGTATATGGGAAGGTATGAGAGGTGAGCGAAAACACACCGATATAGGGGAAGTTATCAGAGCTGTGCAAAAACACAGCAATATAGAGGAAATAATGGGAGGTGCGCGAAAATGCAGCGACATAGGGAATCTATCAGAGGTGCTCGAAAACACAGCGATATATGGGAAGCTATGGGAGGTGCATGAAAACATGCCGAAATAGGGGAAGGTATGAGAGGTGCACAAAAATGCAGCGATTTGGGGGGAGCTATAAAAGGTGCGCGAAATCATCGCAATATACGGGAGGGTATGAGAGGTGCGCTAGAAAACGGCGATATAGGGGAAGATACGAGAAGTGCGCGAAAACACAGCGATATAGTGGAAGGTATGAAAGGTGCGTGAAGGCACAGTGATAAGGGAAGCAATGGGAGGTGCGCGAATACACAGCGATATAGGGGACATTATGAGATGTGCATGAAAACACGGCAATATAGAGGAAGATATGAGAGGTGCGCAAAAATACAGCGATATCGCGGAAGGTATGGGGAGGTGCGCAAAAAACATGGCGATATAGGGAAAGGTATTAGAGGTGCGTGAAAACACAGCGATGTAGGAGAAGTTATGAGAGGTGCGTGAAAACACAGCGATATAGGGGAAGGTATGAGAGGTGCACGAAAACACAGCGAAATAGTGGAAGGTATGAAAGGTGCGTGAAGGCACAGTGATATAGGGGAAGCAATGGGAGGTGCGCGAATACACAGCAATATAGGGGACATTATGAGATGTGCATGAAAACACGGCAATATAGAGGAAGATATGAGAGGTGCGCAAAAATACAGCGATATCGCGGAAGGTATGGGAGGTGCGCAAAAACATGGCGATATAGGGAAAGGTATTAGAGGTGCGTGAAAACACAGCGATGTAGGAGAAGTTATGAGAGGTGCGTGAAAACAGCGATATAGGGGAAGGTATGAGAGGTGCGCGAAAACACAGCGATATCGGGAAAGGTATGGGAGGTGCACCTAAACAGGGCGATATAGGGAAAGGTATTAGAGGTGCCCGAAAACCGAAAACACAGCGATATAGGGGAAGGTATGGGAGGTGCGCAAAAGCAGGGCGATATAGGGGAAGGTATGAGAGGTGCGCGAAGGCACAGTTATATAGGGGAAGGTATGAGACATTAGCGAGAACACAGCGATATAAGGGAAGTCATGAGAGGAGCGAAAACATAGCGATATAGGTGAAGACATGAGAGGTGCGTGAAAACACGGCAATATAGGGGAAGCTATGAGAGGTGAGCAATAAAACAGCGATAAAGGTGAAGCTATGGATTTGCGCGAAAAGTCAGCAATATAGGGGAAGGTATG
>NW_027275956.1:0-47456 GCF_030028105.1 Mobula birostris | reverse complement strand
TTCCACACCTTCTCACCTCCGTGGTACAGACCTTCCCACCTCCTTCACATCCCTGAGTACAGACCTTCCGCACCTCCACACTCCAAACACAGACCTTCCCACACATCCACACTCCGAGTACAGACCTTCCACACCTCCACACTCCGAGTACAGACCTTCCGCACCTCCACACTCCCTGAGTACAGATCTTCCACACCTCCACAGTAGCTTAGAACAGACCTTCCTCACCCTCCGCAATCCAAGTACAAACCTTGCACTCCAAGTACAAACAAAGCACACCTCCACAGTCCGAGTACAGACCTTCCACACCTCCTCACTCCGAGTACAGACCTTCCCACACCTCCACACTCCTGAGTACAGACCTTCCACACCTCCACACTCCCTGAGTACAGATCTTCCACATCTCCACAGTACCCTGAGAACAACCTTCCTCACCTCCGCACTCCAAGTACAAACCTTGCACACCTCCACAGTCCAAGGACAGACCTTCCACACCTCCTCACTCTGTGTACAGTCCTTCCCACACCTCCACACTCCCTGAGTACAGACCTTCCACACCTCCACACTCTGAGTACACACCTTCCCACACCTCCACACTCCGAGTACAGACCTTCCACACCTCCACACTCCCTGAGTACAGATCTTCCACATCTCCACAGTACCTGAGAACAGACCTTCCTCACCTCCGCACTCCAAGTACAAAACCTTGCACACATCCACAGTCCAAGTACAGACCTTGCACACCTCCTCACTCCGAGTACAGTCCTTCCACACCTCCACACTCCGAGTACAAACCTTCCCACACCTCCACACTCCCTGAGTACAGACCTTCCCACACCTCCACACTCTGAGTACAGACATTCCACACCTCCACATTCCCTGAGTACAGATCTTCCACACCTTCACACTCCCTGAGTACAGACCTTCCACACCTCCACACTCTGAGTACAGACCTTCCCACACCTCCACACTCCAAGTACAGACCTTCCACACCTCCACACTCCCTGAGTACAGATCTTACACATCTCCTCAGTACCTGAGAACAGTCCGTCCACACCTCCACACTCCGAGTACAGACCTTCCGCACCTCCACACTCCCTGACTAAAGACCTTCTACACCTTCACACTCCCTGAGTACAGACCTTCCCACACCTCCACACACCGAGTACAGACCTTCCACACCTCCACACTCCCTGACTACAGATCTTCCACATCTCCAGAGTACCTGAGAACAGACCTTCCTCACCTCCGCACTCCAAGTACAAACCTTGCACACCTCCACAGTCCAAGTACAGATCTTCCACACCTCCTCACTCCGTGTAAAGACCTTCCCACACCTCCACACTCCCTGAGTACAGACCTTCCGCACCTCCACACTCCAAATACAGACCTTCCCACACCTCCACACTCCGAGTACAGACCTTCCACACCTCCACACTCCGAGTACAGACCTTCCGCACCTCCACACTCCGAGTACAGACCTTCCACACCTCCACACTCCCTGAGTACAGACCTTCCACACCTGCATACTCTGAGTACAGACCTTCCCACACCTCCACACTCCGAGTACAGACCTTCCAGACCTCCACACTCCGAGTACAGATCTTCCACACCTCCACAGTACCTGAGAACAGACCTTCCTCAACTCCGCAATCCAAGTACAAACCTTGCACTCCAAGTACAAACAAAGCACACCTCCACAGTCCGAGTACAGACCTTCCACACCTCCTCACTCCGAGTACATACCTTCCCACACCTCCACACTCCGAGTACAGACCTTCCGCACCTCCACACTCCGAGTACAGACCTTCTGCACCTCCACACCTCCCTGAGTACAGACCTTCCACACCTTCACACTCCCTGAGTACAGACCTTCCACACCTCCACCCTCTGAGTACAGACCTTCCCACACCTCCACACTCCAAGTACAGACCTTCCTCAGCTCCCCACTCCCTGAGTACAGACCTTCCCACACATCCACACTCCCTGAGTACAGACGTTCCCAAACCTCCACATTCCGAGTACACACGTTCCACACCTCCACACTCCAAATACAGACCTTCCACACCTCCACAGTACCTGAGTACAGACCTTCCACACCTCCACACTCCGAGTACAGACATTCCCCACCTCCACACTCCTTGAGTACAGACCTTCCACACCTCCACACCTTGAGTACAGACCTTCCACACCTCCACACTCTGAGTACACACCTTCCCACACCTCCACACTCCGAGTACAGACCTTCCACACCTCCACACTCCCTGAGTACAGATCTTCCACATCTCCACATTCTGAGTACACACGTTCCACACCTCCACACTCCAAATACAGACCTTCCACACCTACACACTCCCTGAGTACAGACCTTCCACACCTCCACACTCCGAGTACAGACTTTCCACACCTCCACACTCCGAGTACAGACATTCCCCACCTCCACACTCCCTGAGTACAGACCTTCCACACCTCCACACTCTGAGTACACACCTTCCCACACCTCCACACTCCGAGTACAGACCTTCCACACCTCCACACTCCCTGAGTACAGATCTTCCACATCTCCACAGTACCTGAGAACAGACCTTCCTCACCTCCGCACTCCAAGTACAAACCTTGCACACATCCACAGTCCAAGTACAGACCTTCCACACCTCCTCACTCCGAGTACAGTCCTTCCACACCTCCACACTCCGAGTACAAACCTTCCCACACCTCCACACTCCCTGAGTACAGACCTTCCCACACCTCCACACTCTGAGTACAGACATTCTACACCTCCACATTCCCTGAGTACAGATCTTCCACACCTTCACACTCCCTGAGTACAGACCTTCCACACCTCCACACTCTGAGTACAGACCTTCCCACACCTCCACACTCCAAGTACAGACCTTCCACACCTCCACACTCCCTGAGTACAGATCTTCCACATCTCCTCAGTACCTGAGAACAGTCCGTCCACACCTCCACACTCCGAGTACAGACCTTCCGCACCTCCACACTCCCTGACCTAAAGACCTTCTACACCTTCACTCCCTGAGTACAGACCTTCCCACACCTCCACACACCGAGTACAGACCTTCCACACCTCCACACTCCCTGACTACAGATCTTCCACATCTCCAGAGTACCTGAGAACAGACCTTCCTCACCTCCGCACTCCAAGTACAAACCTTGCACACCTCCACAGTCCAAGTACAGATCTTCCACACCTCCTCACTCCGTGTAAAGACCTTCCCACACCTCCACACTCCCTGAGTACAGACCTTCCGCACCTCCACACTCCAAATACAGACCTTCCCACACTCCACACTCCGAGTACAGACCTTCCACACCTCCACACTCCGAGTACAGACCTCCGCACCTCCACACTCCCTGAGTACAGACCTTCCACACCTCCACACTCCCTGAGTACAAGACCTTCCACACCTGCATACTCTGAGTACAGACCTTCCCACACCTCCACACTCCGAGTACAGACCTTCCAGACCTCCCACACTCCGAGTACAGATCTTCCACACCTCCACAGTACCTGAGAACAGACCTTCCTCAACTCCGCAATCCAAGTACAAACCTTGCACTCCAAGTACAAACAAAGCACACCTCCACAGTCCGAGTACAGACCTTCCACACCTCCTCACTCCGAGTACATACCTTCCCACACCTCCACACTCCGAGTACAGACCTTCCGCACCTCCACACTCCGAGTACAGACCTTCTGCACCTCCACACCTCCCTGAGTACAGACCTTCCACACCTTCACACTCCCTGAGTACAGACCTTCCACACCTCCACCCTCTGAGTACAAGACCTTCCCACACCTCCACACTCCGAGTACAGACCTTCCTCAGCTCCCCACTCCCTGAGTACAGACCTTCCCACACATCCACACTCCCTGAGTACAGACGTTCCCAAACCTCCACATTCCGAGTACACACGTTCCACACCTCCACACTCCAAATACAGACCTTCCACACCTTCACACTCCCTGAGGACAGACCTTCCACACCTCCACAGTACCTGAGTACAGACCTTCCACACCTCCACACTCCGAGTACAGACATTCCCCACCTCCACACTCCTTGAGTACAGACCTTTCACACCTCCACACCTTGAGTACAGACCTTCCCACACCTCACACTCCGAATACAGACCTTCCACACCTCCACACTCCCTGAGTACAGATCTTCCACATCTCCACAGTACCTGAGAACAGACCTTCCTCTCCTCCGCACTCCAAGTACAAACCTTGCACACCTCCACAGTCCAAGGACAGACCTTCCACACCTCCTCACTCCGTGTACAGACCTTCCGCACCTCCACACTCCCTGAGTACAGACCTTCCCACACCTTCACATCCCTGAGTACAGACCTTCCGCACCTCCACACTCCAAACACAGACATTCCCACACATCCACACTCCGAGTACAGACCTTCCACACCTCCACACTCCGAGTACAGACCTTCCGCACCTCCACACTCCCTGAGTACAGATCTTCCACACCTCCACAGTAGCTTAGAACAGACCTTCCTCACCTCCGCAATCCAAGTACAAACCTTGCACTCCAAGTACAAACAAAGCACACCTCCACAGTCCGAGTACAGACCTTCCACACCTCCTCACTCCGAGTACAGACCTTCCCACACCTCCTCCACACTCCCTGAGTACAGACCTTCCACACCTCCACACTCCCTGAGTACAGATCTTCCACATCTCCACAGTACCTGAGAACAAACCTTCCTCACCTCCGCACTCCAAGTACAAACCTTGCACACCTCCACAGTCCAAGGACAGACCTTCCACACCTCCTCACTCTGTGTACAGTCCTTCCCACACCTCCACACTCCCTGAGTACAGACCTTCCACACCTCCACACTCTGAGTACACACCTTCCCCACACCTCCACACTCCGAGTACAGACCTTCCACACCTCCACACTCCCTGAGTACAGATCTTCCACATCTCCACAGTACCTGAGAACAGACCTTCCTCACCTCCGCACTCCAAGTACAAACCTTGCACACATCCACAGTCCAAGTACAGACCTTCCACACCTCCTCACTCCGAGTACAGTCCTTCCACACCTCCACACTCCGAGTACAAACCTTCCCACACCTCCACACTCCCTGAGTACAGACCTTCCCACACCTCCACACTCTGAGTACAGACATTCCACACCTCCACATTCCCTGAGTACAGATCTTCCACACCTTCACACTCCCTGAGTACAGACCTTCCACACCTCCACACTCTGAGTACAGACCTTCCCACACCTCCACACTCCAAGTACAGACCTTCCACACCTCCACACTCCTGAGTACAGATCTTCCACATCTCCTCAGTACCTGAGAACAGTCCGTCCACACCTCACACACTCCGAGTACAGACCTTCCGCACCTCCACACTCCCTGACTAAAGACCTTCTACACCTTCACACTCCCTGAGTACAGACCTTCCCACACCTCCACACACCGAGTACAGACCTTCCACACCTCCACACTCCCTGACTACAGATCTTCCACATCTCCAGAGTACCTGAGAACAGACCTTCCTCACCTCCGCACTCCAAGTACAAACCTTGCACTCCAAGTACAAACAAAGCACACCTCCACAGTCCGAGTACAGGCCTTCCACACCTCCTCACTCCGAGTACATACCTTCCCACACCTCCACACTCCGAGTACAGACCTTTCGCACCTCCACACTCCGAGTACAGACCTTCTGCACCTCCACACCTCCCTGAGTACAGACCTTCCACACCTTCACACTCCCTGAGTACAGACCTTCCACACCTCCACCCTCTGAGTACAGACCTTCCCACACCTCCACACTCCGAGTACAGACCTTCCTCAGCTCCCCACTCCCTGAGTACAGACCTTCCCACACATCCACACTCCCTGAGTACAGACGTTCCCAAACCTCCACATTCCGAGTACACACGTTCCACACCTCCACACTCCAAATACAGACCTTCCACACCTTCACACTCCCTGAGGACAGACCTTCCACACCTCCACAGTACCTGAGTACAGACCTTCCACACCTCCACACTCCGAGTACAGACATTCCCCACCTCCACACTCCTTGAGTACAGACCTTCCACACCTCCACACCTTGAGTACAGACCTTCCCACACCTCCACACTCCGAATACAGACCTTCCACACCTCCACACTCCCTGAGTACAGATCTTCCACATCTCCACAGTACCTGAGAACAGACCTTCCTCTCCTCCGCACTCCAAGTACAAACCTTGCACACCTCCACAGTCCAAGGACAGACCTTCCACACCTCCTCACTCCGTGTACAGACCTTCCGCACCTCCACACTCCCTGAGTACAGACCTTCCCACACCTTCACATCCCTGAGTACAGACCTTCCGCACCTCCACACTCCAAACACAGACCTTTCCACACATCCACACTCCGAGTACAGACCTTCCACACCTCCACACTCCGAGTACAGACCTTCCGCACCTCCACACTCCCTGAGTACAGATCTTCCACACCTCCACAGTAGCTTAGAACAGACCTTCCTCACCTCCGCAATCCAAGTACAAACCTTGCACTCCAAGTACAAACAAAGCACACCTCCACAGTCCGAGTACAGACCTTCCACACCTCCTCACTCCGAGTACAGACCTTCCCACACCTCCACACTCCCTGAGTACAGCCCTTCCACACCTCCACACTCCCTGAGTACAGATCTTCCACATCTCCACAGTACCTGAGAACAAACCTTCCTCACCTCCGCACTCCAAGTACAAACCTTGCACACCTCCACAGTCCAAGGACAGACCTTCCACACCTCCTCACTCTGTGTACAGTCCTTCCCACACCTCCACACTCCCTGAGTACAGACCTTCCGCACCTCCACACTCCCTGAGTACAGACCTTCCGCACCTCCACACCTCCCTGAGTACAGACCTTCCACACCTTCACACTCCCTGAGTACAGACCTTCCACACCTCCACACTCTGAGTACAGACCTTCCCACACCTCCACACTCCGAGTACAGACCTTCCACACCTCCACACTCCGAGTATAGATCTTCCACATCTCCACATTACCTGAGAACAGACCTTCCTCACCTCCTCACTCCGAGTACAGACGTTCCCACACCTCCACACTCCGAGCACAGACCTTCCCACACCTCCACATCCCTGAGTACAGACCTTCCGCACCTCCACACTCCGAGTACAGACCTTCCACACATCCACACTCCCTGAGTACAGACCTTCCGCACCTCCACACTCCGAGTACAGACCTTCCCACACCTCCACACTCCCTGAGCACAGACCTTCCACACCTTCACACTCCAAATACAGACCTTCCCACACCTCCACACTCCCTGAGCACAAACCTTCCACACCTTCACACTCCCTGAGTAGGGACGTTCCACACCTCCACACTCCGACTACAGATCTTCTTGCACCTCCACGCTCCCTGAGTACAAACCTTCCCACACCTCCACACTCCCTGAGTGCTGATCTTCCCGCATCTCCACACTCAGAGTACAAACCTTCCCACACCTCCACACTCCGAGTACAGACCTTCCTCACCTCCCCACTCCCTGAGTGCAGACCTTCCCACACATCCACACTCCCTGAGTACAGACGTTCCCAAACCTCCACATTCTGAGTACACACGTTCCACACCTCCACACTCCAAATACAGACCTTCCACACCTTCACACTCCCTGAGTACAGACCTTCCACACCTCCACACTCCCTGAGTACAGACCTTCCACACCTCCACACTCCGAGTACAGACGTTCCCCACCTCCACACTCCCTGAGTACAGACCTTCCACACCTCCACACTCCGAGTACAGACCTTTCACACCTCCACACTCCCTGAGTACAGATCTTCCACATCTCCACATTCTGAGTACACACGTTCCACACCTCCACACTCCAAATACAGACCTTCCACACCTTCACACTCCCTGAGTACAGACCTTCCACACCTCCACACTCCCTGAGTACAGACCTTCCACACCTCCACACTCCGAGTACAGACATTCCCCACCTCCACACTCCCTGAGTACAGACCTTCCACACCTCCACACTCTGAGTACACACCTTCCCACACCTCCACACTCCGAGTACAGACCTTCCACACCTCCACACTCCCTGAGTACAGATCTTCCACATCTCCACAGTACCTGAGAACAGACCTTCCTCACCTCCGCACTCCAAGTACAAACCTTGCACACCTCCACAGTCCAAGTACAGACCTTCCACACCTCCACACTCCGAGTACAAACCTTCCCACACCTCCACACTCCCTGAGTACAGACCTTCCCACACCTCCACACTCTGAGTACAGACATTCCACACCTCCACATTCCCTGAGTACAGATCTTCCACACCTTCACACTCCCTGAGTACAGACCTTCCACACCTCCACACTCTGAGTACAGACCTTCCCACACCTCCACACTCCAAGTACAGACCTTCCACACCTCCACACTCCCTGAGTACAGATCTTACACATCTCCTCAGTACCTGAGAACGGTCCGTCCACACCTCCACACTCCGAGTACAGACCTTCCGCACCTCCACACTCCCTGACTAAAGACCTTCTACACCTTCACACGCCCTGAGTACAGACCTTCCCACACCTCCACACACCGAGTACAGACCTTCCACACCTCCACACTCCCTGACTACAGATCTTCCACATCTCCAGAGTACCTGAGAACAGACCTTCCTCACCTCCGCACTCCAAGTACAAACCTTGCACACCTCCACAGTCCAAGTACAGATCTTCCACACCTCCTCACTCCGTGTAAAGACCTTCCCACACCTCCACACTCTCTGAGTACAGACCTTCCGCACCTCCACACTCCAAATACAGACCTTCCCACACCTCCACACTCCGAGTACAGACCTTCCACACCTCCACACTCCGAGTACAGACCTTCCGCACCTCCACACTCCCTGAGTACAGACCTTCCACACCTCCACACTCCCTGAGTACAGACCTTCCACACCTGCATACTCTGAGTACAGACCTTCCCACACCTCCACACTCCGAGTACAGACCTTCCAGACCTCCACACTCCGAGTACAGATCTTCCACACCTCCACAGTACCTGAGAACAGACCTTCCTCAACTCCGCAATCCAAGTACAAACCTTGCACTCCAAGTACAAACAAAGCACACCTCCACAGTCCGAGTACAGACCTTCCACACCTCCTCACTCCGAGTACATACCTTCCCACACCTCCACACTCCGAGTACAGACCTTCCGCACCTCCACACTCCGAGTACAGACCTTCTGCACCTCCACACCTCCCTGAGTACAGACCTTCCACACCTTCACACTCCCTGAGTACAGACCTTCCACACCTCCACCCTCTGAGTACAGACCTTCCCACACCTCCACACTCCGAGTACAGACCTTCCTCAGCTCCCCACTCCCTGAGTACAGACCTTCCCACACATCCACACTCCCTGAGTACAGACGTTCCCAAACCTCCACATTCCGAGTACACACGTTCCACACCTCCACACTCCAAATACAGACCTTCCACACCTTCACACTCCCTGAGGACAGACCTTCCACACCTCCACAGTACCTGAGTACAGACCTTCCACACCTCCACACTCCGAGTACAGACATTCCCCACCTCCACACTCCTTGAGTACAGACCTTCCACACCTCCGCACCTTGAGTACAGACCTTCCCACACCTCCACACTCCGAATACAGACCTTCCACACCTCCACACTCCCTGAGTACAGATCTTCCACATCTCCACAGTACCTGAGAACAGACCTTCCTCTCCTCCGCACTCCAAGTACAAACCTTGCACACCTCCACAGTCCAAGGACAGACCTTCCACACCTCCTCACTCCGTGTACAGACCTTCCGCACCTCCACACTCCCTGAGTACAGACCTTCCCACACCTTCACATCCCTGAGTACAGACCTTCCGCACCTCCACACTCCAAACACAGACCTTCCCGCACCTCCACACTCCCTGAGTACAGATCTTCCACACCTCCACAGTAGCTTAGAACAGACCTTCCTCACCTCCGCAATCCAAGTACAAACCTTGCACTCCAAGTACAAACAAAGCACACCTCCACAGTCCGAGTACAGACCTTCCACACCTCCTCACTCCGAGTACAGACCTTCCCACACCTCCACACTCCCTGAGTACAGACCTTCCACACCTCCACACTCCCTGAGTACAGATCTTCCACATCTCCACAGTACCTGAGAACAAACCTTCCTCACCTCCGCACTCCAAGTACAAACCTTGCACACCTCCACAGTCCAAGGACAGACCTTCCACACCTCCTCACTCTGTGTACAGTCCTTCCCACACCTCCACACTCCCTGAGTACAGACCTTCCGCACCTCCACACTCCCTGAGTACAGACCTTCCGCACCTCCACACCTCCCTGAGTACAGACCTTCCACACCTCCAAACTCTGAGTACAGACCTTCCCACACCTCCACACTCCGAGTACAGACCTTCCACACCTCCACACTCCGAGTATAGATCTTCCACATCTCCACATTACCTGAGAACAGACCTTCCTCACCTCCTCACTCCGAGTACAGACGTTCCCACACCTCCACACTCCGAGCACAGACCTTCCCACACCTCCACATCCCTGAGTACAGACCTTCCGCACCTCCACACTCCGAGTACAGACCTTCCACACATCCACACTCCCTGAGTACAGACCTTCCGCACCTCCACACTCCGAGTACAGACCTTCCCACAACTCCACATCCCTGAGTACACACCTACCGCACCTCCACACTCCAAATACAGACCTTCCACAGCTCCACACTCCGAGTACAGACCTTCACATCTCCACACTCCGACTACAGACCTTCCCACATCTCCACACTCCGAGTACAGACCTTCCCTCACCTCCACACTTCGAGTACAGACCTTCTACACTTCCACACTCCGAGTACAGACCTTCGACAACTCCACACTCCGAGTACATACCTTCCACGCCTCTACACTCCCTGAGAACAGACCTTTCGCACCTCCAGACTCAGAGTACAGATCTTCCACACCTCCACACTCCTGAGTACAGACCTTCCCACACCTCCACACTCCGAGTAAAGACCTTCCACACCTCCACACTCCGAGTACAGACCTTCCCACACCTAAACACTCCGAGTACAGACCTTCCTCACCTCGACACTCCGAGTACAGACCTTCCACACCTCCACAGTCCGAATACAGACCTTCCACACCTCCACACTCCCTGAGTACAGACCTTCCACACCTCCGCACTCCAAGTACAAACCTTGCACACCTCCACAGTCCGAGTACAGACCTTCCATACCTCCACACTCTGAGTACAGACCTTCCCACACATCCACACTGCCTGAGTACAGACCTTCCAGACCTCCACACTGAGTACAGACCTTCCCACACCTCCACACTCCCTGAGTACAGACCTTCCACACCTTCACACTCCCTGAGTAGGGACCTTCCACACCTCCACACTCCGACTACAGATCTTCTTGCACCTCCACGCTCCCTGAGTACAAACCTTCCCACACCTCCACACTCCTGAGTGCTGATCTTCCCCGCATCTCCACACTCAGAGTACAAACCTTCTCACACCTCCACACTCCGAGTACAGACCTTCCTCACCTCCCCACTCCCTGAGTACAGACCTTCCCACACATCCACACTCCCTGAGTACAGATGTTCCCAAACCTCCACATTCCGAGTACACACGTTCCACACCTCCACACTCCGAATACAGACCTTCCCGCACCTCCACACTCCCTGAGTACATACCTTCCACACCTCCACACTCCCTGAGTACAGACCTTCCCACATCTCCACACTCCCTGAGTACAGACAATCCCACACCTCCACACTCCGAGTACAGACCTTCCCACACCTCCACACTCCGAGTACAGACCTTCCACACCTCCACACTCCCTGAGTACAGACCTTCCACACCTCCACACTCCGAGTACAGACATTCCCCACCTCCACACTCCCTGAGCACAGACCTTCCACACCTTCACACTCCCTGAGTAGGGACGTTCCACACCTCCACACTCCGACTACAGATCTTCTTGCACCTCCACGCTCCCTGAGTACAAACCTTCCCACACCTCCACACTCCCTGAGTGCTGATCTTCCCGCATCTCCACACTCAGAGTACAAACCTTCCCACACCTCCACACTCCGAGTACAGACCTTCCTCACCTCCCCACTCCCTGAGTGCAGACCTTCCCACACATCCACACTCCCTGAGTACAGACGTTCCCAAACCTCCACATTCTGAGTACACACGTTCCACACCTCCACACTCCAAATACAGACCTTCCACACCTTCACACTCCCTGAGTACAGACCTTCCACACCTCCACACTCCCTGAGTACAGACCTTCCACACCTCCACACTCCGAGTACAGACATTCCCCACCTCCACACTCCCTGAGTACAGACCTTCCACACCTCCACACTCTGAGTACACACCTTCCCACACCTCCACACTCCGAGTACAGACCTTCCACACCTCCACACTCGCTGAGTACAGATCTTCCACATCTCCACATTCTGAGTACACACGTTCCACACCTCCACACTCCAAATACAGACCTTCCACACCTTCACACTCCCTGAGTACAGACCTTCCACACCTCCACACTCCCTGAGTACAGACCTTCCACACCTCCACACTCCGAGTACAGACATTCCCCCACCTCCACACTCCCTGAGTACAGACCTTCCACACCTCCACACTCTGAGTACACACCTTCCCACACTCCACACTCCGAGTACAGGACCTTCCACACCTCCACACTCCCTGAGTACAGATCTTCCACATCTCCACAGTACCTGAGAACAGACCTTCCTCACCTCCGCACTCCAAGTACAAACCTTGCACACCTCCACAGTCCAAGTACAGACCTTCCACACCTCCTCACTCCGAGTACAGTCCTTCCACACCTCCACACTCCGAGTACAAACCTTCCCACACCTCCACACTCCCTGAGTACAGACCTTCCCACACCTCCACACTCCAAGTACAGACCTTCCACACCTCCACACTCCCTGAGTACAGATCTTCCACATCTCCTCAGTACCTGAGAACAGTCCGTCCACACCTCCACACTCCGAGTACAGACCTTCCGCACCTCCACACTCCTGACTAAAGACCTTCTACACCTTCACACTCCCTGAGTACAGACCTTCCCACACCTCCACACACGAGTACAGACCTTCCACACCTCCACACTCCCTGACTACAGATCTTCCACATCTCCAGAGTACCTGAGAACAGACCTTCCTCACCTCCGCACTCCAAGTACAAACCTTGCACACCTCCACAGTCCAAGTACAGATCTTCCACACCTCCTCACTCCGTGTAAAGACCTTCCCACAACCTCCACACTCCCTGAGTACAGACCTTCCGCACCTCCACACTCCAAATACAGACCTTCCCACACCTCCACACTCCGAGTACAGACCTTCCACACCTCCACACTCCGAGTACAGACCTTCCGCACCTCCACACTCCCTGAGTACAGACCTTCCACACCTCCACACTCCCTGAGTACAGACCTTCCACACCTGCATACTCTGAGTACAGACCTTCCCACACCTCCACACTCCGAGTACAGACCTTCCAGACCTCCACACTCCGAGTACAGATCTTCCACACCTCCACAGTACCTGAGAACAGACCTTCCTCAACTCTGCAATCCAAGTACAAACCTTGCACTCCAAGTACAAACAAAGCACACCTCCACAGTCCGAGTACAGACCTTCCACACCTCCTCACTCCGAGTACATACCTTCCCACACCTCCACACTCCGAGTACAGACCTTCCGCACCTCCACACTCCGAGTACAGACCTTCTGCACCTCCACACCTCCCTGAGTACAGACCTTCCACACCTTCACACTCCCTGAGTACAGACCTTCCTCACCTCCGCACTCCAAGTACAAACCTTGCACACCTCCACAGTCCAAGTACAGACCTTCCACACCTCCTCACTCCGAGTACAGTCCTTCCACACCTCCACACTCCGAGTACAAACCTTCCCACACCTCCACACTCCCTGAGTACAGACCTTCCCACACCTCCACACTCCAAGTACAGACCTTCCACACCTCCACACTCCCTGAGTACAGATCTTCCACATCTCCTCAGTACCTGAGAACAGTCCGTCCACACCTCCACACTCCGAGTACAGACCTTCCGCACCTCCACACTCCCTGACTAAAGACCTTCTACACCTTCACACTCCCTGAGTACAGACCTTCCCACACCTCCACACACCGAGTACAGACCTTCCACACCTCCACACTCCCTGACTACAGATCTTCCACATCTCCAGAGTACCTGAGAACAGACCTTCCTCACCTCCGCACTCCAAGTACAAACCTTGCACACCTCCACAGTCCAAGTACAGATCTTCCACACCTCCTCACTCCGTGTAAAGACCTTCCCACACCTCCACACTCCCTGAGTACAGACCTTCCGCACCTCCACACTCCAAATACAGACCTTCCCACACCTCCACACTCCGAGTACAGACCTTCCACACCTCCACACTCCGAGTACAGACCTTCCGCACCTCCACACTCCCTGAGTACAGACCTTCCACACCTCCACACTCCCTGAGTACAGACCTTCCACACCTGCATACTCTGAGTACAGACCTTCCCACACCTCCACACTCCGAGTACAGACCTTCCAGACCTCCACACTCCGAGTACAGATCTTCCACACCTCCACAGTACCTGAGAACAGACCTTCCTCAACTCCGCAATCCAAGTACAAACCTTGCACTCCAAGTACAAACAAAGCACACCTCCACAGTCCGAGTACAGACCTTCCACACCTCCTCACTCCGAGTACATACCTTCCCACACCTCCACACTCCGAGTACAGACCTTCCGCACCTCCACACTCCGAGTACAGACCTTCTGCACCTCCACACCTCCCTGAGTACAGACCTTCCACACCTTCACACTCCCTGAGTACAGACCTTCCACACCTCCACCCTCTGAGTACAGACCTTCCCACACCTCCACACTCCGAGTACAGACCTTCCTCAGCTCCCCACTCCCTGAGTACAGACCTTCCCACACATCCACACTCCCTGAGTACAGACGTTCCCAAACCTCCACATTCCGAGTACACACGTTCCACACCTCCACACTCCAAATACAGACCTTCCACACCTTCACACTCCCTGAGGACAGACCTTCCACACCTCCACAGTACCTGAGTACAGACCTTCCACACCTCCACACTCCGAGTACAGACATTCCCCACCTCCACACTCCTTGAGTACAGACCTTTCACACCTCCACACCTTGAGTACAGACCTTCCCACACCTCCACACTCCGAATACAGACCTTCCACACCTCCACACTCCCTGAGTACAGATCTTCCACATCTCCACAGTACCTGAGAACAGACCTTCCTCTCCTCCGCACTCCAAGTACAAACCTTGCACACCTCCACAGTCCAAGGACAGACCTTCCACACCTCCTCACTCCGTGTACAGACCTTCCGCACCTCCACACTCCCTGAGTACAGACCTTCCCACACCTTCACATCCCTGAGTACAGACCTTCCGCACCTCCACACTCCGAGTACAGACCTTCCGCACCTCCACACTCCCTGAGTACAGATCTTCCACACCTCCACAGTAGCTTAGAACAGACCTTCCTCACCTCCGCAATCCAAGTACAAACCTTGCACTCCAAGTACAAACATAGCACACCTCCACAGTCCGAGTACAGACCTTCCACACCTCCTCACTCCGAGTACAGACCTTCCCACACCTCCACACTCCCTGAGTACAGACCTTCCACACCTCCACACTCCCTGAGTACAGATCTTCCACATCTCCACAGTACCTGAGAACAAACCTTCCTCACCTCCGCACTCCAAGTACAAACCTTGCACACCTCCACAGTCCAAGGACAGACCTTCCACACCTCCTCACTCTGTGTACAGTCCTTCCCACACCTCCACACTCCCTGAGTACAGACCTTCCACACCTCCACACTCTGAGTACACACCTTCCCACACCTCCACACTCCGAGTACAGACCTTCCACACCTCCACACTCCCTGAGTACAGATCTTCCACATCTCCACAGTACCTGAGAACAGACCTTCCTCACCTCCGCACTCCAAGTACAAACCTTGCACACATCCACAGTCCAAGTACAGACCTTCCACACCTCCTCACTCCGAGTACAGTCCTTCCACACCTCCACACTCCGAGTACAAACCTTCCCACACCTCCACACTCCCTGAGTACAGACCTTCCCACACCTCCACACTCTGAGTACAGACATTCCACACCTCCACATTCCCTGAGTACAGATCTTCCACACCTTCACACTCCCTGAGTACAGACCTTCCACACCTCCACACTCTGAGTACAGACCTTCCCACACCTCCACACTCCAAGTACAGACCTTCCACACCTCCACACTCCCTGAGTACAGATCTTCCACATCTCCTCAGTACCTGAGAACAGTCCGTCCACACCTCCACACTCCGAGTACAGACCTTCCGCACCTCCACACTCCCTGACTAAAGACCTTCTACACCTTCACACTCCCTGAGTACAGACCTTCCCACACCTCCACACACCGAGTACAGACCTTCCACACCTCCACACTCCCTGACTACAGATCTTCCACATCTCCAGAGTACCTGAGAACAGACCTTCCTCACCTCCGCACTCCAAGTACAAACCTTGCACACCTCCACAGTCCAAGTACAGATCTTCCACACCTCCTCACTCCGTGTAAAGACCTTCCCACACCTCCACACTCCCTGAGTACAGACCTTCCGCACCTCCACACTCCAAATACAGACCTTCCCACACCTCCACACTCCGAGTACAGACCTTCCACACCTCCACACTCCGAGTACAGACCTTCCGCACCTCCACACTCCCTGAGTACAGACCTTCCACACCTCCACACTCCCTGAGTACAGACCTTCCACACCTGCATACTCTGAGTACAGACCTTCCCACACCTCCACACTCCGAGTACAGACCTTCCAGACCTCCACACTCCGAGTACAGATCTTCCACACCTCCACAGTACCTGAGAACAGACCTTCCTCAACTCCGCAATCCAAGTACAAACCTTGCACTCCAAGTACAAACAAAGCACACCTCCACAGTCCGAGTACAGGCCTTCCACACCTCCTCACTCCGAGTACATACCTTCCCACACCTCCACACTCCGAGTACAGACCTTCCGCACCTCCACACTCCGAGTACAGACCTTCTGCACCTCCACACCTCCCTGAGTACAGACCTTCCACACCTTCACACTCGCTGAGTACAGACCTTCCACACCTCCACCCTCTGAGTACAGACCTTCCCACACCTCCACACTCCGAGTACAGACCTTCCTCAGCTCCCCACTCCCTGAGTACAGACCTTCCCACACATCCACACTCCCTGAGTACAGACGTTCCCAAACCTCCACATTCCGAGTACACACGTTCCACACCTCCACACTCCAAATACAGACCTTCCACACCTTCACACTCCCTGAGGACAGACCTTCCACACCTCCACAGTACCTGAGTACAGACCTTCCACACCTCCACACTCCGAGTACAGACATTCCCCACCTCCACACTCCTTGAGTACAGACCTTCCACACCTCCACACCTTGAGTACAGACCTTCCCACACCTCCACACTCCGAATACAGACCTTCCACACCTCCACACTCCCTGAGTACAGATCTTCCACATCTCCACAGTACCTGAGAACAGACCTTCCTCTCCTCCGCACTCCAAGTACAAACCTTGCACACCTCCACAGTCCAAGGACAGACCTTCCACACCTCCTCACTCCGTGTACAGACCTTCCGCACCTCCACACTCCCTGAGTACAGACCTTCCCACACCTTCACATCCCTGAGTACAGACCTTCCGCACCTCCACACTCCAAACACAGACCTTTCCACACATCCACACTCCGAGTACAGACCTTCCACACCTCCACACTCCGAGTACAGACCTTCCGCACCTCCACACTCCCTGAGTACAGATCTTCCACACCTCCACAGTAGCTTAGAACAGACCTTCCTCACCTCCGCAATCCAAGTACAAACCTTGCACTCCAAGTACAAACAAAGCACACCTCCACAGTCCGAGTACAGACCTTCCACACCTCCTCACTCCGAGTACAGACCTTCCCACACCTCCACACTCCCTGAGTACAGCCCTTCCACACCTCCACACTCCCTGAGTACAGATCTTCCACATCTCCACAGTACCTGAGAACAAACCTTCCTCACCTCCGCACTCCAAGTACAAACCTTGCACACCTCCACAGTCCAAGGACAGACCTTCCACACCTCCTCACTCTGTGTACAGTCCTTCCCACACCTCCACACTCCCTGAGTACAGACCTTCCGCACCTCCACACTCCCTGAGTACAGACCTTCCGCACCTCCACACCTCCCTGAGTACAGACCTTCCACACCTTCACACTCCCTGAGTACAGACCTTCCACACCTCCACACTCTGAGTACAGACCTTCCCACACCTCCACACTCCGAGTACAGACCTTCCACACCTCCACACTCCGAGTATAGATCTTCCACATCTCCACATTACCTGAGAACAGACCTTCCTCACCTCCTCACTCCGAGTACAGACGTTCCCACACCTCCACACTCCGAGCACAGACCTTCCCACACCTCCACATCCCTGGGTACAGACCTTCCGCACCTCCACACTCCGAGTACAGACCTTCCACACATCCACACTCCCTGAGTACAGACCTTCCGCACCTCCACACTCCGAGTACAGACCTTCCCACACCTCCACACTCCCTGAGCACAGACCTTCCACACCTTCACACTCCAAATACAGACCTTCCCACACCTCCACACTCCCTGAGCACAAACCTTCCACACCTTCACACTCCCTGAGTAGGGACGTTCCACACCTCCACACTCCGACTACAGATCTTCTTGCACCTCCACGCTCCCTGAGTACAAACCTTCCCACACCTCCACACTCCCTGAGTGCTGATCTTCCCGCATCTCCACACTCAGAGTACAAACCTTCCCACACCTCCACACTCCGAGTACAGACCTTCCTCACCTCCCCACTCCCTGAGTGCAGACCTTCCCACACATCCACACTCCCTGAGTACAGACGTTCCCAAACCTCCACATTCTGAGTACACACGTTCCACACCTCCACACTCCAAATACAGACCTTCCACACCTTCACACTCCCTGAGTACAGACCTTCCACACCTCCACACTCCCTGAGTACAGACCTTCCACACCTCCACACTCCGAGTACAGACGTTCCCCACCTCCACACTCCCTGAGTACAGACCTTCCACACCTCCACACTCCGAGTACAGACCTTTCACACCTCCACACTCCCTGAGTACAGATCTTCCACATCTCCACATTCTGAGTACACACGTTCCACACCTCCACACTCCAAATACAGACCTTCCACACCTTCACACTCCCTGAGTACAGACCTTCCACACCTCCACACTCCCTGAGTACAGACCTTCCACACCTCCACACTCCGAGTACAGACATTCCCCACCTCCACACTCCCTGAGTACAGACCTTCCACACCTCCACACTCTGAGTACACACCTTCCCACACCTCCACACTCCGAGTACAGACCTTCCACACCTCCACACTCCCTGAGTACAGATCTTCCACATCTCCACAGTACCTGAGAACAGACCTTCCTCACCTCCGCACTCCAAGTACAAACCTTGCACACCTCCACAGTCCAAGTACAGACCTTCCACACCTCCTCACTCCGAGTACAGTCCTTCCACACCTCCACACTCCGAGTACAAACCTTCCCACACCTCCACACTCCCTGAGTACAGACCTTCCCACACCTCCACACTCTGAGTACAGACATTCCACACCTCCACATTCCCTGAGTACAGATCTTCCACACCTTCACACTCCCTGAGTACAGACCTTCCACACCTCCACACTCTGAGTACAGACCTTCCCACACCTCCACACTCCAAGTACAGACCTTCCACACCTCCACACTCCCTGAGTACAGATCTTACACATCTCCTCAGTACCTGAGAACAGTCCGTCCACACCTCCACACTCCGAGTACAGACCTTCCGCACCTCCACACTCCCTGACTAAAGACCTTCTACACCTTCACACTCCCTGAGTACAGACCTTCCCACACCTCCACACACCGAGTACAGACCTTCCACACCTCCACACTCCCTGACTACAGATCTTCCACATCTCCAGAGTACCTGAGAACAGACCCTCCTCACCTCCGCACTCCAAGTACAAACCTTGCACACCTCCACAGTCCAAGTACAGATCTTCCACACCTCCTCACTCCGTGTAAAGACCTTCCCACACCTCCACACTCCCTGAGTACAGACCTTCCGCACCTCCACACTCCAAATACAGACCTTCCCACACCTCCACACTCCGAGTACAGACCTTCCACACCTCCACACTCCGAGTACAGACCTTCCGCACCTCCACACTCCCTGAGTACAGACCTTCCACACCTCCACACTCCCTGAGTACAGACCTTCCACACCTGCATACTCTGAGTACAGACCTTCCCACACCTCCACACTCCGAGTACAGACCTTCCAGACCTCCACACTCCGAGTACAGATCTTCCACACCTCCACAGTACCTGAGAACAGACCTTCCTCAACTCCGCAATCCAAGTACAAACCTTGCACTCCAAGTACAAACAAAGCACACCTCCACAGTCCGAGTACAGACCTTCCACACCTCCTCACTCCGAGTACATACCTTCCCACACCTCCACACTCCGAGTACAGACCTTCCGCACCTCCACACTCCGAGTACAGACCTTCTGCACCTCCACACCTCCCTGAGTACAGACCTTCCACACCTTCACACTCCCTGAGTACAGACCTTCCACACCTCCACCCTCTGAGTACAGACCTTCCCACACCTCCACACTCCGAGTACAGACCTTCCTCAGCTCCCCACTCCCTGAGTACAGACCTTCCCACACATCCACACTCCCTGAGTACAGACGTTCCCAAACCTCCACATTCCGAGTACACACGTTCCACACCTCCACACTCCAAATACAGACCTTCCACACCTTCACACTCCCTGAGGACAGACCTTCCACACCTCCACAGTACCTGAGTACAGACCTTCCACACCTCCACACTCCGAGTACAGACATTCCCCACCTCCACACTCCTTGAGTACAGACCTTCCACACCTCCGCACCTTGAGTACAGACCTTCCCACACCTCCACACTCCGAATACAGACCTTCCACACCTCCACACTCCCTGAGTACAGATCTTCCACATCTCCACAGTACCTGAGAACAGACCTTCCTCTCCTCCGCACTCCAAGTACAAACCTTGCACACCTCCACAGTCCAAGGACAGACCTTCCACACCTCCTCACTCCGTGTACAGACCTTCCGCACATCCACACTCCCTGAGTACAGACCTTCCCACACCTTCACATCCCTGAGTACAGACCTTCCGCACCTCCACACTCCAAACACAGACCTTCCCGCACCTCCACACTCCCTGAGTACAGATCTTCCACACCTCCACAGTAGCTTAGAACAGACCTTCCTCACCTCCGCAATCCAAGTACAAACCTTGCACTCCAAGTACAAACAAAGCACACCTCCACAGTCCGAGTACAGACCTTCCACACCTCCTCACTCCGAGTACAGACCTTCCCACACCTCCACACTCCCTGAGTACAGACCTTCCACACCTCCACACTCCCTGAGTACAGATCTTCCACATCTCCACAGTACCTGAGAACAAACCTTCCTCACCTCCGCACTCCAAGTACAAACCTTGCACACCTCCACAGTCCAAGGACAGACCTTCCACACCTCCTCACTCTGTGTACAGTCCTTCCCACACCTCCACACTCCCTGAGTACAGACCTTCCGCACCTCCACACTCCCTGAGTACAGACCTTCCGCACCTCCACACCTCCCTGAGTACAGACCTTCCACACCTTCACACTCCCTGAGTACAGACCTTCCACACCTCCACACTCCGAGCACAGACCTTCCCACACCTCCACATCCCTGAGTACAGACCTTCCGCACCTCCACACTCCGAGTACAGACCTTCCACACATCCACACTCCCTGAGTACAGACCTTCCGCACCTCCACACTCCGAGTACAGACCTTCCCACAACTCCACATCCCTGAGTACACACCTACCGCACCTCCACACTCCAAATACAGACCTTCCACAGCTCCACACTCCGAGTACAGACCTTCCACATCTCCACACTCCGACTACAGACCTTCCCACATCTCCACACTCCGAGTACAGACCTTCCCTCACCTCCACACTTCGAGTACAGACCTTCTACACTTCCACACTCCGAGTACAGACCTTCGACAACTCCACACTCCGAGTACATACCTTCCACGCCTCTACACTCCCTGAGAACAGACCTTTCGCACCTCCAGACTCAGAGTACAGATCTTCCACACCTCCACACTCCTGAGTACAGACCTTCCCACACCTCCACACTCCGAGTAAAGACCTTCCACACCTCCACACTCCGAGTACAGACCTTCCCACACCTAAACACTCCGAGTACAGACCTTCCTCACCTCGACACTCCGAGTACAGACCTTCCACACCTCCACAGTCCGAATACAGACCTTCCACACCTCCACACTCCCTGAGTACAGACCTTCCACACCTCCGCACTCCAAGTACAAACCTTGCACACCTCCACAGTCCGAGTACAGACCTTCCCATACCTCCACACTCCGAGTACAGACATTCCCACACCTCCACACTCTGAGTACAGACCTTCCCACACATCCACACTGCCTGAGTACAGACCTTCCAGACCTCCACACTGAGTACAGACCTTCCCACACCTCCACACTCCCTGAGTACAGACCTTCCACACCTTCACACTCCCTGAGTAGGGACCTTCCACACCTCCACACTCCGACTACAGATCTTCTTGCACCTCCACGCTCCCTGAGTACAAACCTTCCCACACCTCCACACTCCCTGAGTGCTGATCTTCCCGCATCTCCACACTCAGAGTACAAACCTTCTCACACCTCCACACTCCGAGTACAGACCTTCCTCACCTCCCCACTCCCTGAGTACAGACCTTCCCACACATCCACACTCCCTGAGTACAGATGTTCCCAAACCTCCACATTCCGAGTACACACGTTCCACACCTCCACACTCCGAATACAGACCTTCCCGCACCTCCACACTCCCTGAGTACATACCTTCCACACCTCCACACTCCCTGAGTACAGACCTTCCCACATCTCCACACTCCCTGAGTACAGACAATCCCACACCTCCA
This sequence comes from Mobula birostris, assembly GCF_030028105.1. Classification (NCBI taxonomy): domain Eukaryota; kingdom Metazoa; phylum Chordata; class Chondrichthyes; order Myliobatiformes; family Myliobatidae; genus Mobula; species Mobula birostris. The sequence goes on along the minus strand of NW_027275956.1, from coordinate 24,083 downwards.
CACTCCGAGTACAGACCTTCCCACACCTCCACACTCCGAGTACAGACCTTCCACACCTCCACACTCCCTGAGTACAGACCTTCCACACCTCCACACTCCGAGTACAGACATTCCCCACCTCCACACTCCCTGAGCACAGACCTTCCACACCTTCACACTCCCTGAGTAGGGACGTTCCACACCTCCACACTCCGACTACAGATCTTCTTGCACCTCCACGCTCCCTGAGTACAAACCTTCCCACACCTCCACACTCCCTGAGTGCTGATCTTCCCGCATCTCCACACTCAGAGTACAAACCTTCCCACACCTCCACACTCCGAGTACAGACCTTCCTCACCTCCCCACTCCCTGAGTGCAGACCTTCCCACACATCCACACTCCCTGAGTACAGACGTTCCCAAACCTCCACATTCTGAGTACACACGTTCCACACCTCCACACTCCAAATACAGACCTTCCACACCTTCACACTCCCTGAGTACAGACCTTCCACACCTCCACACTCCCTGAGTACAGACCTTCCACACCTCCACACTCCGAGTACAGACATTCCCCACCTCCACACTCCCTGAGTACAGACCTTCCACACCTCCACACTCTGAGTACACACCTTCCCACACCTCCACACTCCGAGTACAGACCTTCCACACCTCCACACTCCCTGAGTACAGATCTTCCACATCTCCACATTCTGAGTACACACGTTCCACACCTCCACACTCCAAATACAGACCTTCCACACCTTCACACTCCCTGAGTACAGACCTTCCACACCTCCACACTCCCTGAGTACAGACCTTCCACACCTCCACACTCCGAGTACAGACATTCCCCACCTCCACACTCCCTGAGTACAGACCTTCCACACCTCCACACTCTGAGTACACACCTTCCCACACCTCCACACTCCGAGTACAGACCTTCCACACCTCCACACTCCCTGAGTACAGATCTTCCACATCTCCACAGTACCTGAGAACAGACCTTCCTCACCTCCGCACTCCAAGTACAAACCTTGCACACCTCCACAGTCCAAGTACAGACCTTCCACACCTCCTCACTCCGAGTACAGTCCTTCCACACCTCCACACTCCGAGTACAAACCTTCCCACACCTCCACACTCCCTGAGTACAGACCTTCCCACACCTCCACACTCTGAGTACAGACATTCCACACCTCCACATTCCCTGAGTACAGATCTTCCACACCTTCACACTCCCTGAGTACAGACCTTCCACACCTCCACACTCTGAGTACAGACCTTCCCACACCTCCACACTCCAAGTACAGACCTTCCACACCTCCACACTCCCTGAGTACAGATCTTCCACATCTCCTCAGTACCTGAGAACAGTCCGTCCACACCTCCACACTCCGAGTACAGACCTTCCGCACCTCCACACTCCCTGACTAAAGACCTTCTACACCTTCACACTCCCTGAGTACAGACCTTCCCACACCTCCACACACCGAGTACAGACCTTCCACACCTCCACACTCCCTGACTACAGATCTTCCACATCTCCAGAGTACCTGAGAACAGACCCTCCTCACCTCCGCACTCCAAGTACAAACCTTGCACACCTCCACAGTCCAAGTACAGATCTTCCACACCTCCTCACTCCGTGTAAAGACCTTCCCACACCTCCACACTCCCTGAGTACAGACCTTCCGCACCTCCACACTCCAAATACAGACCTTCCCACACCTCCACACTCCGAGTACAGACCTTCCACACCTCCACACTCCGAGTACAGACCTTCCGCACCTCCACACTCCCTGAGTACAGACCTTCCACACCTCCACACTCCCTGAGTACAGACCTTCCACACCTGCATACTCTGAGTACAGACCTTCCCACACCTCCACACTCCGAGTACAGACCTTCCAGACCTCCACACTCCGAGTACAGATCTTCCACACCTCCACAGTACCTGAGAACAGACCTTCCTCAACTCCGCAATCCAAGTACAAACCTTGCACTCCAAGTACAAACAAAGCACACCTCCACAGTCCGAGTACAGGCCTTCCACACCTCCTCACTCCGAGTACATACCTTCCCACACCTCCACACTCCGAGTACAGACCTTCCGCACCTCCACACTCCGAGTACAGACCTTCTGCACCTCCACACCTCCCTGAGTACAGACCTTCCACACCTTCACACTCCCTGAGTACAGACCTTCCACACCTCCACCCTCTGAGTACAGACCTTCCCACACCTCCACACTCCGAGTACAGACCTTCCTCAGCTCCCCACTCCCTGAGTACAGACCTTCCCACACATCCACACTCCCTGAGTACAGACGTTCCCAAACCTCCACATTCCGAGTACACACGTTCCACACCTCCACACTCCAAATACAGACCTTCCACACCTTCACACTCCCTGAGGACAGACCTTCCACACCTCCACAGTACCTGAGTACAGACCTTCCACACCTCCACACTCCGAGTACAGACATTCCCCACCTCCACACTCCTTGAGTACAGACCTTCCACACCTCCACACCTTGAGTACAGACCTTCCACACCTCCACACTCCGAATACAGAGCTTCCACACCTCCACACTCCCTGAGTACAGATCTTCCACATCTCCACAGTACCTGAGAACAGACCTTCCTCTCCTCCGCACTCCAAGTACAAACCTTGCACACCTCCACAGTCCAAGGACAGACCTTCCACACCTCCTCACTCCGTGTACAGACCTTCCGCACCTCCACACTCCCTGAGTACAGACCTTCCCACACCTTCACATCCCTGAGTACAGACCTTCCGCACCTCCACACTCCAAACACAGACCTTCCCGCACCTCCACACTCCCTGAGTACAGATCTTCCACACCTCCACAGTAGCTTAGAACAGACCTTCCTCACCTCCGCAATCCAAGTACAAACCTTGCACTCAAGTACAAACAAAGCACACCTCCACAGTCCGAGTACAGACCTTCCACACCTCCTCACTCCGAGTACAGACCTTCCACACCTCCACACTCCCTGAGTACAGACCTTCCACACCTCCACACTCCCTGAGTACAGATCTTCCACATCTCCACAGTACCTGAGAACAAACCTTCCTCACCTCCGCACTCCAAGTACAAACCTTGCACACCTCCACAGTCCAAGGACAGACCTTCCACACCTCCTCACTCTGTGTACAGTCCTTCCCACACCTCCACACTCCCTGAGTACAGACCTTCCGCACCTCCACACTCCCTGAGTACAGACCTTCCGCACCTCCACACCTCCCTGAGTACAGACCTTCCACACCTTCACACTCCCTGAGTACAGACCTTCCACACCTCCACACTCTGAGTACAGACCTTCCCACACCTCCACACTCCGAGTACAGACCTTCCACACCTCCACACTCCGAGTATAGATCTTCCACATCTCCACATTACCTGAGAACAGACCTTCCTCACCTCCTCACTCCGAGTACAGACGTTCCCACACCTCCACACTCCGAGCACAGACCTTCCCACACCTCCACATCCCTGAGTACAGACCTCCGCACCTCCACACTCCGAGTACAGACCTTCCACACATCCACACTCCCTGAGTACAGACCTTCCGCACCTCCACACTCCGAGTACAGACCTTCCCACAACTCCACATCCCTGAGTACACACCTACCACACCTCCACACTCCAAATACAGACCTTCCACAGCTCCACACTCCGAGTACAGACCTTCCACATCTCCACACTCCGACTACAGACCTTCCCACATCTCCACACTCCGAGTACAGACCTTCCCTCACCTCCACACTTCGAGTACAGACCTTCTACACTTCCACACTCCGAGTACAGACCTTCGACAACTCCACACTCCGAGTACATACCTTCCACGCCTCTACACTCCCTGAGAACAGACCTTTCGCACCTCCAGACTCAGAGTACAGATCTTCCACACCTCCACACTCCTGAGTACAGACCTTCCCACACCTCCACACTCCGAGTAAAGACCTTCCACACCTCCACACTCCGAGTACAGACCTTCCCACACCTAAACACTCCGAGTACAGACCTTCCTCACCTCGACACTCCGAGTACAGACCTTCCACACCTCCACAGTCCGAATACAGACCTTCCACACCTCCACACTCCCTGAGTACAGACCTTCCACACCTCCGCACTCCAGGTACAAACCTTGCACACCTCCACAGTCCGAGTACAGACCTTCCCATACCTCCACACTCCGAGTACAGACATTCCCACACCTCCACACTCTGAGTACAGACCTTCCCACACATCCACACTGCCTGAGTACAGACCTTCCAGACCTCCACACTGAGTACAGACCTTCCCACACCTCCACACTCCCTGAGTACAGACCTTCCACACCTTCACACTCCCTGAGTAGGGACCTTCCACACCTCCACACTCCGACTACAGATCTTCTTGCACCTCCACGCTCCCTGAGTACAAACCTTCCCACACCTCCACACTCCCTGAGTGCTGATCTTCCCGCATCTCCACACTCAGAGTACAAACCTTCTCACACCTCCACACTCCGAGTACAGACCTTCCTCACCTCCCCACTCCCTGAGTACAGACCTTCCCACACATCCACACTCCCTGAGTACAGATGTTCCCAAACCTCCACATTCCGAGTACACACGTTCCACACCTCCACACTCCGAATACAGACCTTCCCGCACCTCCACACTCCCTGAGTACATACCTTCCACACCTCCACACTCCCTGAGTACAGACCTTCCCACATCTCCACACTCCCTGAGTACAGACAATCCCACACCTCCACACTCCGAGTACAGACCTTCCCACACCTCCACACTCCGAGTACAGACCTTCCACACCTCCACACTCCCTGAGTACAGACCTTCCACACCTCCACACTCCGAGTACAGACATTCCCCACCTCCACACTCCCTGAGCACAGACCTTCCACACCTTCACACTCCCTGAGTAGGGACGTTCCACACCTCCACACTCCGACTACAGATCTTCTTGCACCTCCACGCTCCCTGAGTACAAACCTTCCCACACCTCCACACTCCCTGAGTGCTGATCTTCCCGCATCTCCACACTCAGAGTACAAACTTCCCACACCTCCACACTCCGAGTACAGACCTTCCTCACCTCCCCACTCCCTGAGTGCAGACCTTCCCACACATCCACACTCCCTGAGTACAGACGTTCCCAAACCTCCACATTCTGAGTACACACGTTCCACACCTCCACACTCCAAATACAGACCTTCCACACCTCCACACTCCGAGTACAGACATTCCCCACCTCCACACTCCCTGAGTACAGACCTTCCACACCTCCACACTCTGAGTACACACCTTCCCACACCTCCACACTCCGAGTACAGACCTTCCACACCTCCACACTCCCTGAGTACAGATCTTCCACATCTCCACATTCTGAGTACACACGTTCCACACCTCCACACTCCAAATACAGACCTTCCACACCTTCACACTCCCTGAGTACAGACCTTCCACACCTCCACACTCCCTGAGTACAGACCTTCCACACCTCCACACTCCGAGTACAGACATTCCCCACCTCCACACTCCCTGAGTACAGACCTTCCACACCTCCACACTCTGAGTACACACCTTCCCACACCTCCACACTCCGAGTACAGACCTTCCACACCTCCACACTCCCTGAGTACAGATCTTCCACATCTCCACAGTACCTGAGAACAGACCTTCCTCACCTCCGCACTCCAAGTACAAACCTTGCACACCTCCACAGTCCAAGTACAGACCTTCCACACCTCCTCACTCCGAGTACAGTCCTTCCACACCTCCACACTCCGAGTACAAACCTTCCCACACCTCCACACTCCCTGAGTACAGACCTTCCCACACCTCCACACTCTGAGTACAGACATTCCACACCTCCACATTCCCTGAGTACAGATCTTCCACACCTTCACACTCCCTGAGTACAGACCTTCCACACCTCCACACTCTGAGTACAGACCTTCCCACACCTCCACACTCCAAGTACAGACCTTCCACACCTCCACACTCCCTGAGTACAGATCTTCCACATCTCCTCAGTACCTGAGAACAGTCCGTCCACACCTCCACACTCCGAGTACAGACCTTCCGCACCTCCACACTCCCTGACTAAAGACCTTCTACACCTTCACACTCCCTGAGTACAGACCTTCCCACACCTCCACACACCGAGTACAGACCTTCCACACCTCCACACTCCCTGACTACAGATCTTCCACATCTCCAGAGTACCTGAGAACAGACCTTCCTCACCTCCGCACTCCAAGTACAAACCTTGCACACCTCCACAGTCCAAGTACAGATCTTCCACACCTCCTCACTCCGTGTAAAGACCTTCCCACACCTCCACACTCCCTGAGTACAGACCTTCCGCACCTCCACACTCCAAATACAGACCTTCCCACACCTCCACACTCCGAGTACAGACCTTCCACACCTCCACACTCCGAGTACAGACCTTCCGCACCTCCACACTCCCTGAGTACAGACCTTCCACACCTCCACACTCCCTGAGTACAGACCTTCCACACCTGCATACTCTGAGTACAGACCTTCCACACCTCCACACTCCGAGTACAGACCTTCCAGACCTCCACACTCCGAGTACAGATCTTCCACACCTCCACAGTACCTGAGAACAGACCTTCCTCAACTCCGCAATCCAAGTACAAACCTTGCACTCCAAGTACAAACAAAGCACACCTCCACAGTCCGAGTACAGACCTTCCACACCTCCTCACTCCGAGTACATACCTTCCCACACCTCCACACTCCGAGTACAGACCTTCCGCACCTCCACACTCCGAGTACAGACCTTCTGCACCTCCACACCTCCCTGAGTACAGACCTTCACACCTTCACACTCCCTGAGTACAGACCTTCCACACCTCCACCCTCTGAGTACAGACCTTCCCACACCTCCACACTCCGAGTACAGACCTTCCTCAGCTCCCCACTCCCTGAGTACAGACCTTCCCACACATCCACACTCCCTGAGTACAGACGTTCCCAAACCTCCACATTCCGAGTACACACGTTCCACACCTCCACACTCCAAATACAGACCTTCCACACCTTCACACTCCCTGAGGACAGACCTTCCACACCTCCACAGTACCTGAGTACAGACCTTCCACACCTCCACACTCCGAGTACAGACATTCCCCACCTCCACACTCCTTGAGTACAGACCTTCCACACCTCCACACCTTGAGTACAGACCTTCCCACACCTCCACACTCCGAATACAGAGCTTCCACACCTCCACACTCCCTGAGTACAGATCTTCCACATCTCCACAGTACCTGAGAACAGACCTTCCTCTCCTCCGCACTCCAAGTACAAACCTTGCACACCTCCACAGTCCAAGGACAGACCTTCCACACCTCCTCACTCCGTGTACAGACCTTCCGCACCTCCACACTCCCTGAGTACAGACCTTCCCACACCTTCACATCCCTGAGTACAGACCTTCCGCACCTCCACACTCCAAACACAGACCTTCCCGCACATCCACACTCCGAGTACAGACCTTCCACACCTCCACACTCCGAGTACAGACCTTCCGCACCTCCACACTCCCTGAGTACAGATCTTCCACACCTCCACAGTAGCTTAGAACAAACCTTCCTCACCTCCGCACTCCAAGTACAAACCTTGCACACCTCCACAGTCCAAGGACAGACCTTCCACACCTCCTCACTCTGTGTACAGTCCTTCCCACACCTCCACACTCCCTGAGTACAGACCTTCCGCACCTCCACACTCCCTGAGTACAGACCTTCCGCACCTCCACACCTCCCTGAGTACAGACCTTCCACACCTTCACACTCCCTGAGTACAGACCTTCCACACCTCCACACTCTGAGTACAGACCTTCCACACCTCCACACTCCGAGTACAGACCTTCCACACCTCCACACTCCGAGTATAGATCTTCCACATCTCCACATTACCTGAGAACAGACCTTCCTCACCTCCTCACTCCGAGTACAGACGTTCCCACACCTCCACACTCCGAGCACAGACCTTCCCACACCTCCACATCCCTGAGTACAGACCTTCCGCACCTCCACACTCCGAGTACAGACCTTCCACACATCCACACTCCCTGAGTGCAGACCTTCCGCACCTCCACACTCCGAGTACAGACCTTCCCACAACTCCACATCCCTGAGTACACACCTACCGCACCTCCACACTCCAAATACAGACCTTCCATAGCTCCACACTCCGAGTACAGACCTTCCACATCTCCACACTCCGACTACAGACCTTCCCACATCTCCACACTCCGAGTACAGACCTTCCCTCACCTCCACACTTCGAGTACAGACCTTCTACACTTCCACACTCCGAGTACAGACCTTCGACAACTCCACACTCCGAGTACATACCTTCACGCCTCTACACTCCCTGAGAACAGACCTTTCGCACCTCCAGACTCAGAGTACAGATCTTCCACACCTCCACACTCCTGAGTACAGACCTTCCCACACCTCCACACTCCGAGTAAAGACCTTCCACACCTCCACACTCCGAGTACAGACCTTCCCACACCTAAACACTCCGAGTACAGACCTTCCTCACCTCGACACTCCGAGTACAGACCTTCCACACCTCCACAGTCCGAATACAGACCTTCCACACCTCCACACTCCCTGAGTACAGACCTTCCACACCTCCGCACTCCAAGTACAAACCTTGCACACCTCCACAGTCCGAGTACAGACCTTCCCATACCTCCACACTCCGAGTACAGACATTCCCACACCTCCACACTCTGAGTACAGACCTTCCCACACATCCACACTGCCTGGTACAGACCTTCCAGACCTCCACACTGAGTACAGACCTTCCCACACCTCCACACTCCCTGAGTACAGACCTTCCACACCTTCACACTCCCTGAGTAGGGACCTTCCACACCTCCACACTACGACTACAGATCTTCTTGCACCTCCACGCTCCCTGAGTACAAACCTTCCCACACCTCCACACTCCCTGAGTGCTGATCTTCCCGCATCTCCACACTCAGAGTACAAACCTTCTCACACCTCCACACTCCGAGTACAGACCTTCCTCACCTCCCCACTCCCTGAGTACAGACCTTCCCACACATCCACACTCCCTGAGTACAGATGTTCCCAAACCTCCACATTCCGAGTACACACGTTCCACACCTCCACACTCCGAATACAGACCTTCCCGCACCTCCACACTCCCTGAGTACATACCTTCCACACCTCCACACTCCCTGAGTACAGACCTTCCCACACCTCCACACTCCCTGAGTACAGACCTTCCCACACCTCCACACTCTGAGTACAGACATTCCACACCTCCACATTCCCTGAGTACAGATCTTCCACACCTTCACACTCCCTGAGTACAGACCTTCCACACCTCCACACTCTGAGTACAGACCTTCCCACACCTCCACACTCCAAGTACAGACCTTCCACACCTCCACACTCCCTGAGTACAGATCTTCCACATCTCCTCAGTACCTGAGAACAGTCCGTCCACACCTCCACACTCCGAGTACAGACCTTCCGCACCTCCACACTCCCTGACTAAAGACCTTCTACACCTTCACACTCCCTGAGTACAGACCTTCCCACACCTCCACACACCGAGTACAGACCTTCCACACCTCCACACTCCCTGACTACAGATCTTCCACATCTCCAGAGTACCTGAGAACAGACCTTCCTCACCTCCGCACTCCAAGTACAAACCTTGCACACCTCCACAGTCCAAGTACAGATCTTCCACACCTCCTCACTCCGTGTAAAGACCTTCCCACACCTCCACACTCCCTGAGTACAGACCTTCCGCACCTCCACACTCCAAATACAGACCTTCCCACACCTCCACACTCCGAGTACAGACCTTCCACACCTCCACACTCCGAGTACAGACCTTCCGCACCTCCACACTCCCTGAGTACAGACCTTCCACACCTCCACACTCCCTGAGTACAGACCTTCCACACCTGCATACTCTGAGTACAGACCTTCCCACACCTCCACACTCCGAGTACAGACCTTCCAGACCTCCACACTCCGAGTACAGATCTTCCACACCTCCACAGTACCTGAGAACAGACCTTCCTCAACTCCGCAATCCAAGTACAAACCTTGCACTCCAAGTACAAACAAAGCACACCTCCACAGTCCGAGTACAGACCTTCCACACCTCCTCACTCCGAGTACATACCTTCCCACACCTCCACACTCCGAGTACAGACCTTCCGCACCTCCACACTCCGAGTACAGACCTTCTGCACCTCCACACCTCCCTGAGTACAGACCTTCCACACCTTCACACTCCCTGAGTACAGACCTTCCACACCTCCACCCTCTGAGTACAGACCTTCCCACACCTCCACACTCCGAGTACAGACCTTCCTCAGCTCCCCACTCCCTGAGTACAGACCTTCCCACACATCCACACTCCCTGAGTACAGACGTTCCCAAACCTCCACATTCCGAGTACACACGTTCCACACCTCCACACTCCAAATACAGACCTTCCACACCTTCACACTCCCTGAGGACAGACCTTCCACACCTCCACAGTACCTGAGTACAGACCTTCCACACCTCCACACTCCGAGTACAGACATTCCCCACCTCCACACTCCTTGAGTACAGACCTTCCACACCTCCACACCTTGAGTACAGACCTTCCCACACCTCCACACTCCGAATACAGAGCTTCCACACCTCCACACTCCCTGAGTACAGATCTTCCACATCTCCACAGTACCTGAGAACAGACCTTCCTCTCCTCCGCACTCCAAGTACAAACCTTGCACACCTCCACAGTCCAAGGACAGACCTTCCACACCTCCTCACTCCGTGTACAGACCTTCCGCACCTCCACACTCCCTGAGTACAGACCTTCCCACACCTTCACATCCCTGAGTACAGACCTTCCGCACCTCCACACTCCAAACACAGACCTTCCCGCACATCCACACTCCGAGTACAGACCTTCCACACCTCCACACTCCGAGTACAGACCTTCCGCACCTCCACACTCCCTGAGTACAGATCTTCCACACCTCCACAGTAGCTTAGAACAAACCTTCCTCACCTCCGCACTCCAAGTACAAACCTTGCACACCTCCACAGTCCAAGGACAGACCTTCCACACCTCCTCACTCTGTGTACAGTCCTTCCCACACCTCCACACTCCCTGAGTACAGACCTTCCGCACCTCCACACTCCCTGAGTACAGACCTTCCGCACCTCCACACCTCCCTGAGTACAGACCTTCCACACCTTCACACTCCCTGAGTACAGACCTTCCACACCTCCACACTCTGAGTACAGACCTTCCCACACCTCCACACTCCGAGTACAGACCTTCCACACCTCCACACTCCGAGTATAGATCTTCCACATCTCCACATTACCTGAGAACAGACCTTCCTCACCTCCTCACTCCGAGTACAGACGTTCCCACACCTCCACACTCCGAGCACAGACCTTCCCACACCTCCACATCCCTGAGTACAGACCTTCCGCACCTCCACACTCCGAGTACAGACCTTCCACACATCCACACTCCCTGAGTGCAGACCTTCCGCACCTCCACACTCCGAGTACAGACCTTCCCACAACTCCACATCCCTGAGTACACACCTACCGCACCTCCACACTCCAAATACAGACCTTCCACAGCTCCACACTCCGAGTACAGACCTTCCACATCTCCACACTCCGACTACAGACCTTCCCACATCTCCACACTCCGAGTACAGACCTTCCCTCACCTCCACACTTCGAGTACAGACCTTCTACACTTCCACACTCCGAGTACAGACCTTCGACAACTCCACACTCCGAGTACATACCTTCCACGCCTCTACACTCCCTGAGAACAGACCTTTCGCACCTCCAGACTCAGAGTACAGATCTTCCACACCTCCACACTCCTGAGTACAGACCTTCCCACACCTCCACACTCCGAGTAAAGACCTTCCACACCTCCACACTCCGAGTACAGACCTTCCCACACCTAAACACTCCGAGTACAGACCTTCCTCACCTCGACACTCCGAGTACAGACCTTCCACACCTCCACAGTCCGAATACAGACCTTCCACACCTCCACACTCCCTGAGTACAGACCTTCCACACCTCCGCACTCCAAGTACAAACCTTGCACACCTCCACAGTCCGAGTACAGACCTTCCCATACCTCCACACTCCGAGTACAGACATTCCCACACCTCCACACTCTGAGTACAGACCTTCCCACACATCCACACTGCCTGAGTACAGACCTTCCAGACCTCCACACTGAGTACAGACCTTCCCACACCTCCACACTCCCTGAGTACAGACCTTCCACACCTTCACACTCCCTGAGTAGGGACCTTCCACACCTCCACACTCCGACTACAGATCTTCTTGCACCTCCACGCTCCCTGAGTACAAACCTTCCCACACCTCCACACTCCCTGAGTGCTGATCTTCCCGCATCTCCACACTCAGAGTACAAACCTTCTCACACCTCCACACTCCGAGTACAGACCTTCCTCACCTCCCCACTCCCTGAGTACAGACCTTCCCACACATCCACACTCCCTGAGTACAGATGTTCCCAAACCTCCACATTCCGAGTACACACGTTCCACACCTCCACACTCCGAATACAGACCTTCCCGCACCTCCACACTCCCTGAGTACATACCTTCCACACCTCCACACTCCCTGAGTACAGACCTTCCACATCTCCACACTCCCTGAGTACAGACAATCCCACACCTCCACACTCCGAGTACAGACCTTCCCACACCTCCACACTCCGAGTACAGACCTTCCACACCTCCACACTCCTGAGTACAGACCTTCCACACCTCCACACTCCGACTACAGACATTCCCCACCTCCACACTCCCTGAGCACAGACCTTCCACACCTTCACACTCCCTGAGTAGGGACCTTCCACACCTCCACACTCCCTGAGTACAGACCTTCCACACCTCCACACTCCGAGTACAGACATTCCCCACCTCCACACTCCTGAGTACAGACCTTCCACACCTCCACACTCTGAGTACACACCTTCCCACACCTCCACACTCCGAGTACAGACCTTCCACACCTCCACACTCCCTGAGTACAGATCTTCCACATCTCCACAGTACCTGAGAACAGACCTTCCTCACCTCCGCACTCCAAGTACAACCTTGCACACCTCCACAGTCCAAGTACAGACCTTCCACACCTCCTCACTCCGAGTACAGTCCTTCACACCTCCACACTCCGAGTACAAACCTTCCCACACCTCCACACTCCCTGAGTACAGACCTTCCCACACCTCCACACTCTGAGTACAGACATTCCACACCTCCACATTCCCTGAGTACAGATCTTCCACACCTTCACACTCCCTGAGTACAGACCTTCCACACCTCCACACTCTGAGTACAGACCTTCCCACACCTCCACACTCCAAGTACAGACCTTCCACACCTCCACACTCCCTGAGTACAGATCTTCCACATCTCCTCAGTACCTGAGAACAGTCCGTCCACACCTCCACACTCCGAGTACAGACCTTCCGCACCTCCACACTCCCTGACTAAAGACCTTCTTCTACACCTTCACACTCCCTGAGTACAGACCTTCCCACACCTCCACACACCGAGTACAGACCTTCCACACCTCCACACTCCCTGACTACAGATCTTCCACATCTCCAGAGTACCTGAGAACAGACCCTCCTCACCTCCGCACTCCAAGTACAAACCTTGCACACCTCCACAGTCCAAGTACAGATCTTCCACACCTCCTCACTCCGTGTAAAGACCTTCCCACACCTCCACACTCCCTGAGTACAGACCTTCCGCACCTCCACACTCCAAATACAGACCTTCCCACACCTCCACACTCCGAGTACAGACCTTCCACACCTCCACACTCCGAGTACAGACCTTCCGCACCTCCACACTCCCTGAGTACAGACCTTCCACACCTCCACACTCCCTGAGTACAGACCTTCCACACCTGCATACTCTGAGTACAGACCTTCCACACATCCACACTCCCTGAGTGCAGACCTTCCGCACCTCCACACTCCGAGTACAGACCTTCCCACAACTCCACATCCCTGAGTACACACCTACCGCACCTCCACACTCCAAATACAGACCTTCCACAGCTCCACACTCCGAGTACAGACCTTCCACATCTCCACACTCCGACTACAGACCTTCCCACATCTCCACACTCCGAGTACAGACCTTCCCTCACCTCCACACTTCGAGTACAGACCTTCTACACTTCCACACTCCGAGTACAGACCTTCGACAACTCCACACTCCGAGTACATACCTTCCACGCCTCTACACTCCCTGAGAACAGACCTTTCGCACCTCCAGACTCAGAGTACAGATCTTCCACACCTCCACACTCCTGAGTACAGACCTTCCCACACCTCCACACTCCGAGTAAAGACCTTCCACACCTCCACACTCCGAGTACAGACCTTCCCACACCTAAACACTCCGAGTACAGACCTTCCTCACCTCGACACTCCGAGTACAGACCTTCCACACCTCCACAGTCCGAATACAGACCTTCCACACCTCCACACTCCCTGAGTACAGACCTTCCACACCTCCGCACTCCAAGTACAAACCTTGCACACCTCCACACTCCGAGTACAGACATTCCCACACCTCCACACTCTGAGTACAGACCTTCCCACACATCCACACTGCCTGAGTACAGACCTTCCAGACCTCCACACTGAGTACAGACCTTCCCACACCTCCACACTCCCTGAGTACAGACCTTCCACACCTTCACACTCCCTGAGTAGGGACCTTCCACACCTCCACACTCCGACTACAGATCTTCTTGCACCTCCACGCTCCCTGAGTACAAACCTTCCCACACCTCCACACTCCCTGAGTGCTGATCTTCCCGCATCTCCACACTCAGAGTACAAACCTTCTCACACCTCCACACTCCGAGTACAGACCTTCCTCACCTCCCCACTCCCTGAGTACAGACCTTCCCACACATCCACACTCCCTGAGTACAGATGTTCCCAAACCTCCACATTCCGAGTACACACGTTCCACACCACCACACTCCGAATACAGACCTTCCCGCACCTCCACACTCCCTGAGTACATACCTTCCACACCTCCACACTCCCTGAGTACAGACCTTCCCACATCTCCACACTCCCTGAGTACAGACAATCCCACACCTCCACACTCCGAGTACAGACCTTCCCACACCTCCACACTCCGAGTACAGACCTTCCACACCTCCACACTCCCTGAGTACAGACCTTCCACACCTCCACACTCCGACTACAGACATTCCCCACCTCCACACTCCCTGAGCACAGACCTTCCACACCTTCACACTCCCTGAGTAGGGACCTTCCACACCTCCACACTCCCTGAGTACAGACCTTCCACACCTCCACACTCCGAGTACAGACATTCCCCACCTCCACACTCCCTGAGTACAGACCTTCCACACCTCCACACTCTGAGTACACACCTTCCCACACCTCCACACTCCGAGTACAGACCTTCCACACCTCCACACTCCCTGAGTACAGATCTTCCACATCTCCACAGTACCTGAGAACAGACCTTCCTCACCTCCGCACTCCAAGTACAAACCTTGCACACCTCCACAGTCCAAGTACAGACCTTCCACACCTCCTCACTCCGAGTACAGTCCTTCCACACCTCCACACTCCGAGTACAGACCTTCCACACCTCCACACTCCCTGAGTACAGACCTTCCCACACCTCCACACTCTGAGTACAGACATTCCACACCTCCACATTCCCTGAGTACAGATCTTCCACACCTTCACACTCCCTGAGTACAGACCTTCCACACCTCCACACTCTGAGTACAGACCTTCCCACACCTCCACACTCCAAGTACAGACCTTCCACACCTCCACACTCCCTGAGTACAGATCTTCCACATCTCCTCAGTACCTGAGAACAGTCCGTCCACACCTCCACACTCCGAGTACAGACCTTCCGCACCTCCACACTCCCTGACTAAAGACCTTCTACACCTTCACACTCCCTGAGTACAGACCTTCCCACACCTCCACACACCGAGTACAGACCTTCCACACCTCCACACTCCCTGACTACAGATCTTCCACATCTCCAGAGTACCTGAGAACAGACCCTCCTCACCTCCGCACTCCAAGTACAAACCTTGCACACCTCCACAGTCCAAGTACAGATCTTCCACACCTCCTCACTCCGTGTAAAGACCTTCCCACACCTCCACACTCCCTGAGTACAGACCTTCCGCACCTCCACACTCCAAATACAGACCTTCCCACACCTCCACACTCCGAGTACAGACCTTCCACACCTCCACACTCCGAGTACAGACCTTCCGCACCTCCACACTCCCTGAGTACAGACCTTCCACACCTCCACACTCCCTGAGTACAGACCTTCCACACCTGCATACTCTGAGTACAGACCTTCCCACACCTCCACACTCCGAGTACAGACCTTCCAGACCTCCACACTCCGAGTACAGATCTTCCACACCTCCACAGTACCTGAGAACAGACCTTCCTCAACTCCGCAATCCAAGTACAAACCTTGCACTCCAAGTACAAACAAAGCACACCTCCACAGTCCGAGTACAGACCTTCCACACCTCCTCACTCCGAGTACATACCTTCCCACACCTCCACACTCCGAGTACAGACCTTCCGCACCTCCACACTCCGAGTACAGACCTTCTGCACCTCCACACCTCCCTGAGTACAGACCTTCCACACCTTCACACTCCCTGAGTACAGACCTTCCACACCTCCACCCTCTGAGTACAGACCTTCCCACACCTCCACACTCCGAGTACAGACCTTCCTCAGCTCCCCACTCCCTGAGTACAGACCTTCCCACACATTCACACTCCCTGAGTACAGACGTTCCCAAACCTCCACATTCCGAGTACACACGTTCCACACCTCCACACTCCAAATACAGACCTTCCACACCTTCACACTCCCTGAGGACAGACCTTCCACACCTCCACAGTACCTGAGTACAGACCTTCCACACCTCCACACTCCGAGTACAGACATTCCCCACCTCCACACTCCTTGAGTACAGACCTTCCACACCTCCACACCTTGAGTACAGACCTTCCCACACCTCCACACTCCGAATACAGAGCTTCCACACCTCCACACTCCCTGAGTACAGATCTTCCACATCTCCACAGTACCTGAGAACAGACCTTCCTCTCCTCCGCACTCCAAGTACAAACCTTGCACACCTCCACAGTCCAAGGACAGACCTTCCACACCTCCTCACTCCGTGTACAGACCTTCCGCACCTCCACACTCCCTGAGTACAGACCTTCCCACACCTTCACATCCCTGAGTACAGACCTTCCGCACCTCCACACTCCAAACACAGACCTTCCCGCACCTCCACACTCCCTGAGTACAGATCTTCCACACCTCCACAGTAGCTTAGAACAGAACTTCCTCACCTCCGCAATCCAAGTACAAACCTTGCACTCCAAGTACAAACAAAGCACACCTCCACAGTCCGAGTACAGACCTTCCACACCTCCTCACTCCAAGTACAGACCTTCCCACACCTCCACACTCCCTGAGTACAGACCTTCCACACCTCCACACTCCCTGAGTACAGATCTTCCACATCTCCACAGTACCTGAGAACAAACCTTCCTCACCTCCGCACTCCAAGTACAAACCTTGCACACCTCCACAGTCCAAGGACAGACCTTCCACACCTCCTCACTCTGTGTACAGTCCTTCCCACACCTCCACACTCCCTGAGTACAGACCTTCCGCACCTCCACACTCCCTGAGTACAGACCTTCCGCACCTCCACACCTCCCTGAGTACAGACCTTCCACACCTTCACACTCCCTGAGTACAGACCTTCCACACCTCCACACTCTGAGTACAGACCTTCCCACACCTCCACACTCCGAGTACAGACCTTCCACACCTCCACACTCCGAGTATAGATCTTCCACATCTCCACATTACCTGAGAACAGACCTTCCTCACCTCCTCACTCCGAGTACAGACGTTCCCACACCTCCACACTCCGAGCACAGACCTTCCCACACCTCCACATCCCTGAGTACAGACCTTCCGCACCTCCACACTCCGAGTACAGACCTTCCACACATCCACACTCCCTGAGTACAGACCTTCCGCACCTCCACACTCCGAGTACAGACCTTCCCACAACTCCACATCCCTGAGTACACACCTACCGCACCTCCACACTCCAAATACAGACCTTCCACAGCTCCACACTCCGAGTACAGACCTTCCACATCTCCACACTCCGACTACAGACCTTCCCACATCTCCACACTCCGAGTACAGACCTTCCCTCACCTCCACACTTCGAGTACAGACCTTCTACACTTCCACACTCCGAGTACAGACCTTCGACAACTCCACACTCCGAGTACATACCTTCCACGCCTCTACACTCCCTGAGAACAGACCTTTCGCACCTCCAGACTCAGAGTACAGATCTTCCACACCTCCACACTCCTGAGTACAGACCTTCCCACACCTCCACACTCCGAGTAAAGACCTTCCACACCTCCACACTCCGAGTACAGACCTTCCCACACCTAAACACTCCGAGTACAGACCTTCCTCACCTCGACACTCCGAGTACAGACCTTCCACACCTCCACAGTCCGAATACAGACCTTCCACACCTCCACACTCCCTGAGTACAGACCTTCCACACCTCCGCACTCCAAGTACAAACCTTGCACACCTCCACAGTCCGAGTACAGACCTTCCCATACCTCCACACTCCGAGTACAGACATTCCCACACCTCCACACTCTGAGTACAGACCTTCCCACACATCCACACTGCCTGAGTACAGACCTTCCAGACCTCCACACTGAGTACAGACCTTCCCACACCTCCACACTCCCTGAGTACAGACCTTCCACACCTTCACACTCCCTGAGTAGGGACCTTCCACACCTCCACACTCCGACTACAGATCTTCTTGCACCTCCACGCTCCCTGAGTACAAACCTTCCCACACCTCCACACTCCCTGAGTGCTGATCTTCCCGCATCTCCACACTCAGAGTACAAACCTTCTCACACCTCCACACTCCGAGTACAGACCTTCCTCACCTTCCCACTCCCTGAGTACAGACCTTCCCACACATCCACACTCCCTGAGTACAGATGTTCCCAAACCTCCACATTCCGAGTACACACGTTCCACACCTCCACACTCCGAATACAGACCTTCCCGCACCTCCACACTCCCTGAGTACATACCTTCCACACCTCCACACTCCCTGAGTACAGACCTTCCCACATCTCCACACTCCCTGAGTACAGACAATCCCACACCTCCACACTCCGAGTACAGACCTTCCCACACCTCCACACTCCGAGTACAGACCTTCCACACCTCCACACTCCCTGAGTACAGACCTTCCACACCTCCACACTCCGAGTACAGACATTCCCCACCTCCACACTCCCTGAGCACAGACCTTCCACACCTTCACACTCCCTGAGTAGGGACGTTCCACACCTCCACACTCCGACTACAGATCTTCTTGCACCTCCACGCTCCCTGAGTACAAACCTTCCCACACCTCCACACTCCCTGAGTGCTGATCTTCCCGCATCTCCACACTCAGAGTACAAACCTTCCCACACCTCCACACTCCGAGTACAGACCTTCCTCACCTCCCCACTCCCTGAGTGCAGACCTTCCCACACATCCACACTCCCTGAGTACAGACGTTCCCAAACCTCCACATTCTGAGTACACACGTTCCACACCTCCACACTCCAAATACAGACCTTCCACACCTTCACACTCCCTGAGTACAGACCTTCCACACCTCCACACTCCCTGAGTACAGACCTTCCACACCTCCACACTCCGAGTACAGACATTCCCCACCTCCACACTCCCTGAGTACAGACCTTCCACACCTCCACACTCTGAGTACACACCTTCCCACACCTCCACACTCCGAGTACAGACCTTCCACACCTCCACACTCCCTGAGTACAGATCTTCCACATCTCCACATTCTGAGTACACACGTTCCACACCTCCACACTCCAAATACAGACCTTCCACACCTTCACACTCCCTGAGTACAGACCTTCCACACCTCCACACTCCCTGAGTACAGACCTTCCACACCTCCACACTCCGAGTACAGACATTCCCCACCTCCACACTCCCTGAGTACAGACCTTCCACACCTCCACACTCTGAGTACACACCTTCCCACACCTCCACACTCCGAGTACAGACCTTCCACACCTCCACACTCCCTGAGTACAGATCTTCCACATCTCCACAGTACCTGAGAACAGACCTTCCTCACCTCCGCACTCCAAGTACAAACCTTGCACACCTCCACAGTCCAAGTACAGACCTTCCACACCTCCTCACTCCGAGTACAGTCCTTCCACACCTCCACACTCCGAGTACAAACCTTCCCACACCTCCACACTCCCTGAGTACAGACCTTCCCACACCTCCACACTCTGAGTACAGACATTCCACACCTCCACATTCCCTGAGTACAGATCTTCCACACCTTCACACTCCCTGAGTACAGACCTTCCACACCTCCACACTCTGAGTACAGACCTTCCCACACCTCCACACTCCAAGTACAGACCTTCCACACCTCCACACTCCCTGAGTACAGATCTTCCACATCTCCTCAGTACCTGAGAACAGTCCGTCCACACCTCCACACTCCGAGTACAGACCTTCCGCACCTCCACACTCCCTGACTAAAGACCTTCTACACCTTCACACTCCCTGAGTACAGACCTTCCCACACCTCCACACACCGAGTACAGACCTTCCACACCTCCACACTCCCTGACTACAGATCTTCCACATCTCCAGAGTACCTGAGAACAGACCTTCCTCACCTCCGCACTCCAAGTACAAACCTTGCACACCTCCACAGTCCAAGTACAGATCTTCCACACCTCCTCACTCCGTGTAAAGACCTTCCCACACCTCCACACTCCCTGAGTACAGACCTTCCGCACCTCCACACTCCAAATACAGACCTTCCCACACCTCCACACTCCGAGTACAGACCTTCCACACCTCCACACTCCGAGTACAGACCTTCCGCACCTCCACACTCCCTGAGTACAGACCTTCCACACCTCCACACTCCCTGAGTACAGACCTTCCACACCTGCATACTCTGAGTACAGACCTTCCCACACCTCCACACTCCGAGTACAGACCTTCCAGACCTCCACACTCCGAGTACAGATCTTCCACACCTCCACAGTACCTGAGAACAGACCTTCCTCAACTCCGCAATCCAAGTACAAACCTTGCACTCCAAGTACAAACAAAGCACACCTCCACAGTCCGAGTACAGACCTTCCACACCTCCTCACTCCGAGTACATACCTTCCCACACCTCCACACTCCGAGTACAGACCTTCCGCACCTCCACACTCCGAGTACAGACCTTCTGCACCTCCACACCTCCCTGAGTACAGACCTTCCACACCTTCACACTCCCTGAGTACAGACCTTCCACACCTCCACCCTCTGAGTACAGACCTTCCCACACCTCCACACTCCGAGTACAGACCTTCCTCAGCTCCCCACTCCCTGAGTACAGACCTTCCCACACATCCACACTCCCTGAGTACAGACGTTCCCAAACCTCCACATTCCGAGTACACACGTTCCACACCTCCACACTCCAAATACAGACCTTCCACACCTTCACACTCCCTGAGGACAGACCTTCCACACCTCCACAGTACCTGAGTACAGACCTTCCACACCTCCACACTCCGAGTACAGACATTCCCCACCTCCACACTCCTTGAGTACAGACCTTCCACACCTCCACACCTTGAGTACAGACCTTCCCACACCTCCACACTCCGAATACAGAGCTTCCACACCTCCACACTCCCTGAGTACAGATCTTCCACATCTCCACAGTACCTGAGAACAGACCTTCCTCTCCTCCGCACTCCAAGTACAAACCTTGCACACCTCCACAGTCCAAGGACAGACCTTCCACACCTCCTCACTCCGTGTACAGACCTTCCGCACCTCCACACTCCCTGAGTACAGAACTTCCCACACCTTCACATCCCTGAGTACAGACCTTCCGCACCTCCACACTCCAAACACAGACCTTCCCGCACATCCACACTCCGAGTACAGACCTTCCACACCTCCACACTCCGAGTACAGACCTTCCGCACCTCCACACTCCCTGAGTACAGATCTTCCACACCTCCACAGTAGCTTAGAACAGACCTTCCTCACCTCCGCAATCCAAGTACAAACCTTGCACTCCAAGTACAAACAAAGCACACCTCCACAGTCCGAGTACAGACCTTCCACACCTCCTCACTCCGAGTACAGACCTTCCCACACCTCCACACTCCCTGAGTACAGACCTTCCACACCTCCACACTCCCTGAGTACAGATCTTCCACATCTCCACAGTACCTGAGAACAAACCTTCCTCACCTCCGCACTCCAAGTACAAACCTTGCACACCTCCACAGTCCAAGGACAGACCTTCCACACCTCCTCACTCTGTGTACAGTCCTTCCCACACCTCCACACTCCCTGAGTACAGACCTTCCGCACCTCCACACTCCCTGAGTACAGACCTTCCGCACCTCCACACCTCCCTGAGTACAGACCTTCCACACCTTCACACTCCCTGAGTACAGACCTTCCACACCTCCACACTCTGAGTACAGACCTTCCCACACCTCCACACTCCGAGTACAGACCTTCCACACCTCCACACTCCGAGTATAGATCTTCCACATCTCCACATTACCTGAGAACAGACCTTCCTCACCTCCTCACTCCGAGTACAGACGTTCCCACACCTCCACACTCCGAGCACAGACCTTCCCACACCTCCACATCCCTGAGTACAGACCTTCCGCACCTCCACACTCCGAGTACAGACCTTCCACACATCCACACTCCCTGAGTACAGATCTTCCGCACCTCCACACTCCGAGTACAGACCTTCCCACAACTCCACATCCCTGAGTACACACCTACCGCACCTCCACACTCCAAATACAGACCTTCCACAGCTCCACACTCCGAGTACAGACCTTCCACATCTCCACACTCCGACTACAGACCTTCCCACATCTCCACACTCCGAGTACAGACCTTCCCTCACCTCCACACTTCGAGTACAGACCTTCTACACTTCCACACTCCGAGTACAGACCTTCGACAACTCCACACTCCGAGTACATACCTTCCACGCCTCTACACTCCCTGAGAACAGACCTTTCGCACCTCCAGACTCAGAGTACAGATCTTCCACACCTCCACACTCCTGAGTACAGACCTTCCCACACCTCCACACTCCGAGTAAAGACCTTCCACACCTCCACACTCCGAGTACAGACCTTCCCACACCTAAACACTCCGAGTACAGACCTTCCTCACCTCGACACTCCGAGTACAGACCTTCCACACCTCCACAGTCCGAATACAGACCTTCCACACCTCCACACTCCCTGAGTACAGACCTTCCACACCTCCGCACTCCAAGTACAAACCTTGCACACCTCCACAGTCCGAGTACAGACCTTCCCATACCTCCACACTCCGAGTACAGACATTCCCACACCTCCACACTCTGAGTACAGACCTTCCCACACATCCACACTGCCTGAGTACAGACCTTCCAGACCTCCACACTGAGTACAGACCTTCCCACACCTCCACACTCCCTGAGTACAGACCTTCCACACCTTCACACTCCCTGAGTAGGGACCTTCCACACCTCCACACTCCGACTACAGATCTTCTTGCACCTCCACGCTCCCTGAGTACAAACCTTCCCACACCTCCACACTCCCTGAGTGCTGATCTTCCCGCATCTCCACACTCAGAGTACAAACCTTCTCACACCTCCACACTCCGAGTACAGACCTTCCTCACCTCCCCACTCCCTGAGTACAGACCTTCCCACACATCCACACTCCC
>NW_027275955.1:0-47478 GCF_030028105.1 Mobula birostris | reverse complement strand
TCCAATACAAAATAGTATACAATTCAATTTTACACCAAAGTACTTACTGCAAACCTAATGGAAACACCTTAGGGTTAACTTCCCACATGATTCTGAGATGACTGAAAGTTGTTTGATGCCTTTAGACATCAAGACAAAAAAGTTGTTATCTCAGTGCATACAATGCTTTGACAATACAAAGAGTATACATTTCAATTTTACACCACAGTACTTACTGCAAACGACCTAATGGAAACACCCTAAGGTTAACTCCTCACATGATTCTGAAATGTCTGCAAGTTGTTTCATGCCCCTGTACATAAAGACAAAAAAGTTGATTTCTCAGAGAATACAGTGCTTTGACATTAAAAGTATTAAACATTTGAATTTTACACCAAAGTACTTAGTGCAAACCTAATGGGAAACACCTTAGGTTAACTTCCCACATGATTCTGAAATGACTGAAGAGTTGTTTCATAGCCTCTAGACTATCAAGACAAAAAAGTTTGTTATCTCAGTGATGCATACATGCTTTGACAATACAAAGAGTATATATTTCAATTTTACACCAAAGTACTTACTGCAAACCTAATGGAAACACCTTAGGTTAACTTCCCACATGATTCTGAGATGACTGAAAGTTGTTTCATGCCTCTATAAATCAAGACAACAAAGTTGTTATCTCAGTGCATACAATGCTTTGACAATACAAAGAGTATGCCATTTCAATTTTAAACCAAAGTACTTACTGCAAACCTAATGGAAACACCTTTGGTTAACTTCCCACATGATTATGAGCAGTTTGAAAGTTGTTTCATGCCTATATACATCAAGACAAAAAAAGTTCTTTTCTCAGAGCTTCCAAAGCTTTGCAATACAAAATAGTAGACATTTCAAGTTTACACCAAAGTACTTACTGCAAACCTAATGGAAACACCTTAGGTTAACTTCCCCACATGTTTCTGAGATGACTGAAAGTTGTTTCATGCCTCTAGACATCAAGACAAAAATGTTGTTATCTCAGTGCATACAATGCTTTGTCAATACAAAAGAGTATGCATTTCAATTTTAAACCAAAGTACTTACTGCACAACCTAATGGAAACACCTTTGGTTAACTTCCCACATGATTATGAGCCAGTTTGAAAGTTGTTTCATGCCTATATACATCAAAGACAAAAAAAGTTCTTTTCTCAGTGCTCCCAAAGATTTGCAATACAAATAGTATACATTTCAATTTAACAGCAAAGTACTTAGTGCAAACCTAATGGAAACACCTTAGGTCTAACTTCCCACATGATTCTGAGATGACTGAAAGTTGTTTCATGCCTCTAGACATCAAGACAAAAAAGTTGTTATCTCAGTGCATACAATGCTTTGACAATACAAAGAGTATACATTTCAATTTTACACCAAAGTACTTACTTGCAAACCTAATGGAAAACACCTTAGGTTAACTTCCTACATGATTCTGAAATGTCTGCAAGTTGTTTCATGCCTCTGTACATAAAGACAGAAAAGTTGATTTCTCAGAGATTAGAGTGCTTTGACATTAAAAAGTATTATAGATTTGAATTTTACACCAAAGTACTTAGTGCAAACCTAATGGAAACACCCTAGTTCAACTTCCCACATGATTCTGAGATGACTGAAAGTTGTTTCATGCCTCTAGACATCAAGACAAAAAAGTTGTTATCTCAGTGCATACAATGCTTTGACAATACCAAGAGTATGCATTTCAATTTTAAACCAAGAGTACTTACTGCAAACCTAATGGAAACACCTTTGGTTAACTTTCCACATGATTATGAGCAGTTTCGAAAGTTGTTTCATGCCTATATACATCAAGACAAAAAAGTTCTTTTCTCAGTGCTTCCAAAGATTTGCAATACAAATAGTATATTATTTCAATTTTACAGCAAAGTACTTAGTGGCAAACCTAATGGAAACACCTTAGGTTAACTTCCCACATGATTCTGAGATGACTGAAAGTTGTTTCATGCCTCTAGACATCAAGACAAAAAAAGTTGTTATCTCAGTGCATACAATGCTTTGACAATACAAAGAGTATACATTTCAATTTTACACCAAAGTACTTACTGCAAACCTAATGGAAACACCTTAGGTTAACTTCCTACATGATTCTGAAATGTCTGCAAGTTGTTTCAATGCCTCTGTACATAAAGACAAAAAAAAGTTGATTTCTCAGAGATTAGAGTGCTTTGACATTAAAAGTATTATAGATTTGAATTTTACACCAAACTACTTAGTGCAAACCCTAATGGAAACAACCCTAGTTCAACTTCCCACATGATTATGAGTAGTTTGAAAGTAGTTTCATGCCTCTGGCTCATCAAGACCAAAAAAGTTCTTTTCTCAGTGCTTCCAATGCTTTTGACAATACAAATAGTATACATTTCAATTTTACACCAAAGAACTTACTGCAAAAACTAATGGAAACACCTTAGGTTAACTTCCCACATGATTCTGCAGATGACTGAAAGTTGTTTCATGCCTTTAAGACATTAAGACAAAAAAGTTGTTATCTCAGTGCATACAATGCTTTGACGTAACAGTAGTATACACTTAAATTGTACTGAAAAGCCCATGACTGCAAACGTAATGGAAACACCTTTGGTTAACTTCCCTCATGATTATGAGATGACTGAAAGTTGTTTCATGCCTCTAGACATCAAGACAAAAAAAGTTGTTATCTCAGTGCATACAATGCTTTGACAATACAAAGAGTATACATTTCAATTTTACACCAAAGTACTTACTGCAAACCTAATGGAAACACCTAAGGTTAACTTCCCACATGATTCTGAAATGTCTGCAAGTTGTTTCATGCCCCTGTACATAAAGACAAAAAAGTTGTTATCTCAGTGCATACAATGCTTTGACAATACAAAGAATATACATTTCAATTTTACACCACAGTACTTACTGCAAACCTAATGGAGAAACACCTAAGGTTAACTTCCCCACATGATTCTGAAATGTCTGCAAGTTGTTTCATGCCCCTGTACATAAAGACAAAAAAGTTGATTTCTCAGAGAATAGAAGTGCTTTGACATTAAAAGTATTATACATTTGAATTTTACACCAAAGTACTTAGTGCAAACCTAATGGAAACACCTTAGGTTAACTTCCCACATGATTCTGAGATGACTGAAAGTTGTTTCATGCCTCTAGACATCAAGATAAAAAAGTTGTTATCTCAGTGCATACAATGCTTTGACAATACAAAGAGTATACATTTCAATGTTACACCAAAGTACTTACTGCAAACCTAACGGAAACACCTTAGGTTAACTTCCCACATGATTCTGAGATGACTGAAAGTTCTTTCATGCCTCTGTACATAAAGACAAAAAAGTTGATTTCTCAGAGATTAGAGTGCTTTGACATTAAAAGTATTATAGATTTGAATTTTACACCAAAAGTACTTAGTGCAAACCTAATGGAAAACACCCTAGTTCAACTTCCCACATGATTATGAGATAGTTTGAAACTAGGTTCATGCCTCTGCTCATCAAGACAAAAAAGTTCTTTTCTCAGTGCTTCCAATGCTTTGACAATACAAATAGTATACATTTCAATTTTACACCAAAGAACTTTACTGCAAAACTAATGGAAACACCTTAGGTTAACTTCACCACATGATTCTGAGATGACTGAAAGTTGTTTCATGCCTTTAGACATTAAGAGAAAAAAGTTGTTATCTCAGTGCATACAATGCTTTGACGTAACAGTTAGTATACACTTAAATTGTACTGAAAAGTCCTGACTGCAAACCTAATGGAAACACCTTAGGTTAAACTTCCCACATGATTCTGAGATGACTGAAAGTTGTTTCATGCCTCTATAAATCAAGACAACAAAGTTGTTATCTCAGTGCATACAATGCTTTGACAATACAAAGAGTATGCATTTCAATTTTAAAACCAAAGTACTTACTGCAAACCTAATGGAAACACCTTTGGTTAACTTCCCACATGATTATGAGCAGTTTGAAAGTTGTTTCATGCCTATATACATCAAGACAAAAAAGTTCTTTTTCTCAGAAGCTTCCAAAGCTTTGCAATACAAATAGTATGCATTTCAAGTTTACACCCAAAGTACTTAGTCCAAACCTAATGGAAACACCTTACGTTATACTTCCCACATGATTCTGAGATGACTAGAAAGTTGTTTCATGCCTCTAGACATCAGGACAAAAAAGTTGTTCTCTTCAGTGCATACAATGCTTTGACAATACAAAGAGTATACATTTCAATTTTACACCAAAGTACTTACTGCAAACCTAATGGAAACACCTTAGGTTAACTTCCCACATGTTTCTGAGATGACTGAAAAGTTGTTTCATGCCTCTAGACATCAAGACAAAAAAGTTGTTATCTCAGTGCATACAATGCTTTGACAATACAAAGAGTATGCATTTCAATTTTAAACCAAAGTACTTACTGCAAACCTAATGGAAACACTCTTTGGTTAACTTCCCACATATGATTATGAGCAGTTTGAAAGTTGTTTCATGCCTATATACATCAAGACAAAAAAGTTCTTTTCTCAGTGCTTCCAAAGCTTTGCAATACAAATAGTATACATTTCAATTTTTACACCAAAGTACTTAGTGCAAACCTAATGGAAACCACCTTAGGTTTAACTTCCCCACATGATTCTGAGATGACTGAAAGTTGTTTCATGCCTCCAGACATCAAGACAAAAAAGTTGTTATCTCAGTGCATACAATGCTCTTTGACAATACAAAGAGTATACATTTCAATTTTACACCCAAAGTACTTACTGCAAACCTAATGGAAACACCTTAGGTTAACTTCCTACATGATTCTGAAATGTCTGCAAGTTGTTTCATGCCCTCTGTACATAAAGACAAAAAAAATTGATTTCTCAGAGATTAGAGTGCTTTGACATTAAAAGTATTATAGATTTGAATTTTACACCCAAAGTACTTAGTGCAAACCTAATGGAAACACCCTAGTTCAACTTCCCACATGATTATGAGTAGTTTGAAAGTAGTTTCATGCCTCTGCTCATCAAGACAAAAAAGTTCTTTTCTCAGTGCTTCCAATGCTTTGACATTACAAATAGTATAAACATTTCAATTTTACACCAAAGAACTTACTGCAAAAACTAATGGAAACACCTTAGGTTAACTTCCCACATGATTCTGAGATGACTGAAAGTTCTTTCATGCCTTTAGACATTAAGACAAAAAAGTTGTTATCTCAGTGGCATACAATGCTTTGACGGTAACAGTAGTATTACACTTAAATTGTACTGAAAAGTCCTGACTGCAAACCTAATGGAAACACCTTTGGTTAACTTCCCTCATGATTATGAGCAGTTTGAAAGTTTTTTCATGCCTCTATACATCAAGACAACGAAGTTGTTTTCTCAGTGCATACAATGCTTTGTCAGTACAAATAGTATACACTTCAATTTCTACACCAAAGTACTTACGTGCAAAACCTAATGGAAACACCTTAGGTTAACTTCCCACATGATTCTGAGATGACTGAAAGTTGTTTCATGCCTCTAGACATCAAGACAAAAAAGTTGTTATCTCAGTGCATACAATGCTTTGACAATACAAAGAGTATACATTTCAATTTTACACCAAAGGACTTACTGCAAACCTAAAGGAAACACCTAAGGTTAACTTCCCACATGATTCTGAAATGTCTGCAAGTTGTTTCATGCCCCTGTACATAAAGAAAAAAAAGTTGATTTCTCAGAGAATAGAGTGCTTTGACATTAAAAGTATTATACATTTGAATTTTACACCAAAGTACTTAGTGCAAACCTAATGGAAACACCTTAGGTTAACTTCCCACATGATTCTGAGATGACTGAAAGTTGTTTCATGCCTCTAGACATCAAGACAAAAAAGTTGTTATCTCAGTGCATACAATGCTTTGACAATACAAAGAGTATGCATTTCAATTTTAAACCAAAGTACTTACTGCAAACCTAATGGAAACACCTTTGGTTAACTTCCCACATGATTATGAGCAGTTTGAAAGTTGTTTCATGCCTATAGACAGCAAGACAAAAAAGTTGTTATCTCAGTGCATACAATGCTTTGACAATACAAAGAGTATACATTTCAATTTTACACCAAACGTACTTACTGCAAACCTAATGGAAACACCTTAGGTTAACTTCCCACATGATTCTGAAATGTCTGCAATTTGTTTCATGCCTCTGTACATAAAGACAAAAAAAGTTGATTTCTCAGAGATTAGAGTGCTTTGACATTAAAAGTATTATAGATTTGAATTTTACACCAAAGTACTTAGTGCAAACCTAATGGAAACACCCTAGTTCAACTTCCCACATGATTATGAGTAGTTTGAAAGTAGTTTCATGCCTCTGCTCATCAAGACAAAAAAGTTATTTTCTCAGTGCTTCCAATGGTTTGACAATACAAATAGTATACATTTCAATTTTACTCCAAAGAACTTACTGCAAAACTAATGGAAACACCTTAGGTTAACTTCCCACATGATTCTGAGATGACTGAAACTTGTTTCATGCCTTTAGACATTAAGACAAAAAAGTTGTTATCTCAGTGCATACAATGCTTTGACGTAACAGTAGTATACACTTAAATTGTACTGAAAAGTCCTGACTGCAAACCTAATGGAAACACCTTTGGTTAACTTCCCTCATGATTATGAGCAGTTTGAAAGTTTTTTCATGCCTCTAGACATCAAGACAAAAAAGTTGTTATCTCAGTGCGTACAATGCTTTGACAATACAAAGAGTATACATTTCAATTTTACACCAAAGGACTTACTGCAAACCTAATGGAAACACCTAAGGTTAACTTCCCACATGATTCTGAAATGTCTGCAAGTTGTTTCATGCCCCTGTACATAAAGACAAAAAAGTTGATTTCTCAGAGAATAGAGTGCTTTGACATTAAAAGTATTATACATTTGAATTTTACACCAAAGTACTTAGTGCAAACCTAATGGAAACACCTTAGGTTAACTTCCCACATGATTCTGAGATGACTGAAAGTTGTTTCATGCCTCTAGACATCAAGACAAAAAAGTTGTTATCTCAGTG
Source organism: Mobula birostris (assembly GCF_030028105.1). Taxonomy (NCBI): domain Eukaryota; kingdom Metazoa; phylum Chordata; class Chondrichthyes; order Myliobatiformes; family Myliobatidae; genus Mobula; species Mobula birostris. The sequence goes on along the minus strand of NW_027275955.1, from coordinate 40,399 downwards.
CATACAATGCTTTGACAATAAAAAGAGTATGCATTTCAATTTTAAACCAAAGTACTTACTGCAAACCTAATGGAAACACCTTTGGTTAACTTCCCACATGATTATGAGCAGTTTGAAAGTTGTTTCATGCCTATATACAGCAAGACAAAAAAGTTGTTATCTCAGTGCATACAATGCTTTGACAACACAAAGAGTATACATTTCAATTTTACACCAAAGTACTTACTGCAAACCTAATGGAAACACCTTTGGTTAACTTCCCACATGATTATGAGCAGTTTGAAAGTTGTTTCATGCCTATATACATCAAGACAAAAAAGTTCTTTTCTCAGTGCTTCCAAAGCTTTGCAATACAAATAGTATACATTTCAATTTTACAGCAAAGTACTTAGTGCAAACCTAATGGAAACACCTTAGGTTAACTTCCCACATGATTCTGAGATGACTGAAAGTTGTTTCATGCCTCTAGACATCAAGACAAAAAAGTTGTTATCTCAGTGCATACAATGCTTTGACAATACAAAGAGTATACATTTCAATTTTACACCAAAGTACTTACTGCAAACCTAATGGAAACACCTTAGGTTAACTTCCTACATGATTCTGAAATGTCTGCAAGTTGTTTCATGCCTCTGTACATAAAGACAAAAAAGTTGATTTCTCAGAGATTAGAGTGCTTTGACACTAAAAGTATTATAGATTTGAATTTTACACCAAAGTACTTAGTGCAAACCTAATGGAAACACCCTAGTTCAACTTCCCACATGATTCTGAGATGACTGAAAGTTGTTTCATGCCTCTAGACATCAAGACAAAAAAGTTGTTATCTCAGTGCATACAATGCTTTGACAATACAAAGAGTATGCATTTCAATTTTAAACCAAAGTACTTACTGCAAACCTAATGGAAACACCTTTGGTTAACTTCCCACATGATTATGAGCAGTTTGAAAGTTGTTTCATGCCTATATACATCAAGACAAAAAAGTTCTTTTCTCAGTGCTTCCAAAGATTTGCAATACAAATAGTATATATTTCAATTTTACAGCAAAGTACTTAGTGCAAACCTAATGGAAACACCTTAGGTTAACTTCCCACATGATTCTGAGATGACTGAAAGTTGTTTCATACCTCTAGACATCAAGACAAAAAAGTTGTTATCTCAGTGCATACAATGCTTTGACAATACAAAGAGTATACATTTCAATTTTACACCAAAGTACTTACTGCAAACCTAATGGAAACACCTTAGGTTAACTTCCTACATGATTCTGAAATGTCTGCAAGTTGTTTCATGCCTCTGTACATAAAGACAAAAAAGTTGATTTCTCAGAGATTAGAGTGCTTTGACATTAAAAGTATTATAGATTTGAATTTTACACCAAAGTACTTAGTGCAAACCTAATGGAAACACCCTAGTTCAACTTCCCACATGATTATGAGTAGTTTGAAAGTAGTTTCATGCCTCTGCTCATCAAGACAAAAAAGTTCTTTTCTCAGTGCTTGCAATGCTTTGACAATACAAATAGTATACATTTCAATTTTACACCAAAGAACTTACTGCAAAACTAATGGAAACACCTTAGGTTAACTTCCCACATGATTCTGAGATGACTGAAAGTTGTTTCATGCCTTTAGACATTAAGACAAAAAAGTTGTTATCTCAGTGCATACAATGCTTTGACGTAACAGTAGTATACACTTAAATTGTACTGAAAAGTCCTGACTGCAAACCTAATGGAAACACCTTTGGTTAACTTCCCTCATGATTATGAGATGACTGAAAGTTGTTTCATGCCTCTAGACATCAAGACAAAAAAGTTGTTATCTCAGTGCATACAATGCTTTGACAATACAAAGAGTATACATTTCAATTTTACACCAAAGTACTTACTGCAAACCTAATGGAAACACCTAAGGTTAACTTCCCACATGATTCTGAAATGTCTGCAAGTTGTTTCATGCCCCTGTACATAAAGACAAAAAAGTTGATTTCTCAGAGAATAGAGTGCTTCGACATTAAAAGTATTATACATTTGAATTTTACACCAAAGTACTTAGTGCAAACCTAATGGAAACACCCTAGTTCAACTTCCCACATGATTCTGAGATGACTGAAAGTTGTTTCATGCCTCTAGACATCAAGACAAAAAAGTTGTTATCTCAGTGCATACAATGCTTTGACAATACAAAGAATATACATTTCAATTTTACACCACAGTACTTACTGCAAACCTAATGGAAACACCTAAGGTTAACTTCCCACATGATTCTGAAATGTCTGCAAGTTGTTTCATGCCCCTGTACATAAAGACAAAATAGTTGATTTCTCAGAGAATAGAGTGCTTTGACATTAAAAGTATTATACATTTGAATTTTACACCAAAGTACTTATTGCAAACCTAATGGAAACACCTTAGGTTAACTTCCCACATGATTCTGAGATGACTGAAAGTTGTTTAATGCCTCTAGACATCAAGACAAAAAAGTTGTTATCTCAGTGCATACAATGCTTTGACAATACAAAGAGTATACATTTCAATTTTACACCAAAGTACTTACTGCAAACCTAATCGAAACACCTTAGGTTAACTTCCCACATGATTCTGAGATGACTGAAAGTTGTTTCATGCCTCTGTACATAAAGACAAAAAAGTTGATTTCTCAGAGATTAGAGTGCTTTGACATTAAAAGTATTATAGATTTGAATTTTACACCAAAGTGCATAGTGCAAACCTAATGGAAACACCCTAGTTCAACTTCCCACATGATTATGAGTAGTTTGAAAGTAGGTTCATGCCTCTGCTCATCAAGACAAAAAAGTTCTTTTCTCAGTGCTTCCAATGCTTTGACAATACAAATAGTATACATTTCAATTTTACACCAAAGAACTTACTGCAAAACTAATGGAAACACCTTAGGTTAACTTCCCACATGATTCTGAGATGACTGAAAGTTGTTTCATGCCTCTAGACATCAAGACAAAAAAGTTGTTATCTCAGTGCATACAATGCTTTGACAATACAAAGAGTATGCATTTCAATTTTAAACCAAAGTACTTACTGCAAACCTAATGGAAACACCTTTGGTTAACTTCCCACATGATTATGAGCAGTTTGAAAGTTGTTTCATGCCTATATACAGCAAGACAAAAAAGTTGTTGTCTCAGTGCATACAATGCTTTGACAATACAAAGAGTATACATTTCAATTTTACACCAAAGTACTTACTGCAAACCTAATGGAAACACCTTAGGTTAACGTCCCACATGATTCTGAAATGTCTGCAAGTTGTTTCATGCCTCTGTACATAAAGACAAAAAAGTTGATTTCTCAGAGATTAGAGTGCTTTGACATTAAAAGTATTATAGATTTGAATTTTACACCAAAGTACTTAGTGCAAACCTAATGGAAACACCCTAGTTCAACTTCCCACATGATTATGAGTAGTTTGAAAGTAGTTTCATGCCTCTGCTCATCAAGACAAAAAAGTTCTTTTCTCAGTGCTTCCAAAGCTTTGCAATACAAATAGTATACATTTCAATTTTACACCAAAGTACTTAGTGCAAACCTAATGGAAACACCTTAGGTTAACTTCCCACATGATTCTGAGATGACTGAAAGTTGTTTCATGCCTCCAGACATCAAGACAAAAAAGTTGTTATCTCAGTGCATACAATGCTTTGACGTAGCAGTAGTATACAGTTAAATTGTACTGAAAAGTCCTGACTGCAAATCTAATGGAAACACCTTTGCTTAACTTCCCTCATGATATTGAGGAGTTTGAAAGTTTTTTCATGCCTCTATACATCAAGACAACAAAGTTGTTATCTCAGTGCATACAATGCTTTGTCAGTACAAAGAGTATACATTTCAATTTTACACCAAAGTACTTACTGCAAACCTAATGGAAACACGTTAGGTTAACTTCCCACATGTTTCTGAGATGACTGAAAGTTGTTTCATGCCTCTAGACATCAAGACAAAAAAGTTGTTATCTCAGTGCATACAATGCTTTGACAATACAAAGAGTATGCATTTCAATTTTAAACCAAAGTACTTACTGCAAACCTAATGGAAACACCTTTGGTTAACTTCCCACATGATTATGAGCAGTTTGAAAGTTGTTTCATGCCTATATACATCAAGACAAAAAAGTTCTTTTCTCAGTGCTTCCAAAGCTTTGCAATACAAATAGTATACATTTCAATTTTACAGCAAAGTACTTAGTGCAAACCTAATGGAAACACCTTAGGTTAACTTCCCATATGATTCTGAGATGACTGAAAGTTGTTTCATGCCTCTAGACATCAAGACAAAAAAGTTGTTATCTCAGTGCATAGAATGCTTTGACAATACAAAGAGTATACATTTCAATTTTACACCAAAGTACTTACTGCAAACCTAATGGAAACACCTTAGGTTAACTTCCTACATGATTCTGAAATGTCTGCAAGTTGTTTCATGCCTCTGTACATAAAGACAAAAAAGTTGATTTCTCAGAGATTAGAGTGCTTTGACATTAAAAGTATTATAGATTTGAATTTTACACCAAAGTACTTAGTGCAAACCTAATGGAAACACTCTAGTTCAACTTCCCACATGATTCTGAGATGACTGAAAGTTGTTTCATGCCTCTAGACATCAAGACAAAAAAGTTGTTATCTCAGTGCATACAATGCTTTGACAATACAAAGAGTATGCATTTCAATTTTAAACCAAAGTACTTACTGCAAACCTAATGGAAACACCTTTGGTTAACTTCCCACATGATTATGAGCAGTTTGAAAGTTGTTTCATGCCTATATACATCAAGACAAAAAAGTTCTTTTCTCAGTGCTTCCAAAGATTTGCAATACAAATAGTATATATTTCAATTTTACAGCAAAGTACTTACTGCAAACCTAATGGAAACACCTTAGGTTAACTTCCTACATGATTCTGAAATGTCTGCAAGTTGTTTCATGCCTCTGTACATAAAGACAAAAAAGTTGATTTCTCAGAGATTAGAGTGCTTTGACATTAAAAGTATTATAGATTTGAATTTTACACCAAAGTACTTAGTGCAAACCTAATGGAAACACCCTAGTTCAACTTCCCACATGATTATGAGTAGTTTGAAAGTAGTTTCATGCCTCTGCTCATCAAGACAAAAAAGTTCTTTTCTCAGTGCTTGCAATGCTTTGACAATACAAATAGTATACATTTCAATTTTACACCAAAGAACTTACTGCAAAACTAATGGAAACACCTTAGGTTAACTTCCCACATGATTCTGAGATGACTGAAAGTTGTTTCATGCCTTTAGACATTAAGACAAAAAAGTTGTTATCTCAGTGCATACAATGCTTTGACGTAACAGTAGTATACACTTAAATTGTACTGAAAAGTCCTGACTGCAAACCTAATGGAAACACCTTTGGTTAACTTCCCTCATGATTATGAGATGACTGAAAGTTGTTTCATGCCTCTAGACATCAAGACAAAAAAGTTGTTATCTCAGTGCATACAATGCTTTGACAATACAAAGAGTATACATTTCAATTTTACACCAAAGTACTTACTGCAAACCTAATGGAAACACCTAAGGTTAACTTCCCACATGATTCTGAAATGTCTGCAAGTTGTTTCATGCCCCTGTACATAAAGACAAAAAAGTTGATTTCTCAGAGAATAGAGTGCTTCGACATTAAAAGTATTATACATTTGAATTTTACACCAAAGTACTTAGTGCAAACCTAATGGAAACACCCTAGTTCAACTTCCCACATGATTCTGAGATGACTGAAAGTTGTTTCATGCCTCTAGACATCAAGACAAAAAAGTTGTTATCTCAGTGCATACAATGCTTTGACAATACAAAGAATATACATTTCAATTTTACACCACAGTACTTACTGCAAACCTAATGGAAACACCTAAGGGTAACTTCCCACATGATTCTGAAATGTCTGCAAGTTGTTTCATGCCCCTGTACATAAAGACAAAATAGTTGATTTCTCAGAGAATAGAGTGCTTTGACATTAAAAGTATTATACATTTGAATTTTACACCAAAGTACTTATTGCAAACCTAATGGAAACACCTTAGGTTAACTTCCCACATGATTCTGAGATGACTGAAAGTTGTTTCATGCCTCTAGACATCAAGACAAAAAAGTTGTTATCTCAGTGCATACAATGCTTTGACAATACAAAGAGTATACATTTCAATTTTACACCAAAGTACTTACTGCAAACCTAATCGAAACACCTTAGGTTAACTTCCCACATGATTCTGAGATGACTGAAAGTTGTTTCATGCCTCTGTACATAAAGACAAAAAAGTTGATTTCTCAGAGATTAGAGTGCTTTGACATTAAAAGTATTATGGATTTGAATTTTACACCAAAGTGCTTAGTGCAAACCTAATGGAAACACCCTAGTTCAACTTCCCACATGATTATGAGTAGTTTGAAAGTAGGTTCATGCCTCTGCTCATCAAGACAAAAAAGTTCTTTTCTCAGTGCTTCCAATGCTTTGACAATACAAATAGTATACATTTCAATTTTACACCAAAGAACTTACTGCAAAACTAATGGAAACACCTTAGGTTAACTTCCCACATGATTCTGAGATGACTGAAAGTTGTTTCATGCCTTTAGACATTAAGAGAAAAAAGTTGTTATCTCAGTGCATACAATGCTTTGACGTAACAGTAGTATACACTTAAATTGTACTGAAAAGTCCTGACTGCAAACCTAATGGAAACACCTTTGGTTAACTTCCCTCATGATTATGAGCAGTTTGATAGTTTTTTCATGCCTCTATACATCAAGACAACAAAGTTCTTATCTCAGTGCATACAATGCTTTGTCAATACAAATAGTATACAATTCAATTTTACACCAAAGTACTTACTGCAAACCTAATGGAAACACCTTAGGTTAACTTCCCACATGATTCTGAGATGACTGAAAGTTGTTTGATGCCTCTAGACATCAAGACAAAAAAGTTGTTATCTCAGTGCATACAATGCTTTGACAATACAAAGAGTATACATTTCAATTTTACACCACAGTACTTACTGCAAACCTAATGGAAACACCTAAGGTTAACTTCCCACATGATTCTGAAATGTCTGCAAGTTGTTTCATGCCCCTGTACATAAAGACAAAAAAGTTGATTTCTCAGAGAATAGAGTGCTTTGACATTAAAAGTATTAAACATTTGAATTTTACACCAAAGTACTTAGTGCAAACCTAATGGAAACACCTTAGGTTAACTTCCCACATGATTCTGAAATGACTGAAAGTTGTTTCATGCCTCTAGACATCAAGACAAAAAAGTTGTTATCTCAGTGCATACAATGTTTTGACAATACAAAGAGTATACATTTCAATTTTACACCAAAGTACTTACTGCAAACCTAATGGAAACACCTTAGGTTAACTTCCCACATGATTCTGAGATGACTGAAAGTTGTTTCATGCCTCTATAAATCAAGACAACAAAGTTGTTATCTCAGTGCATACAATGCTTTGACAATACAAAGAGTATGCATTTCAATTTTAAACCAAAGTACTTACTGCAAACCTAATGGAAACACCTTTAGTTAACTTCCCACATGATTATGAGGAGTTTGAAAGTTGTTTCATGCCTATATACATGAAGACAAAAAAGTTCTTTTCTCAGAGCTTCCAAAGCTTTGCAATACAAATAGTATACATTTCAAGGTTACACCAAAGTACTTAGTGCAAACCTAATGGAAACACCTTACGTTAACTTCCCACATGATTCTGAGATGACTGAAAGTTGTTTCATGCCTCTAGACATCAGGACAAAAAAGTTGTTCTCTCAGTGCATACAATGCTTTGACAATACAAAGAGTATACATTTCAATTTTACACCAAAGTACTTACTGCAAACCTAATGGAAACACCTTAGGTTAACTTCCCACATGTTTCTGAGATGACTGAAAGTTGTTTCATGCCTCTAGACATCAAGACAAATAAGTTGTTATCTCAGTGCATACAATGCTTTGACGTAACAGTAGTATACAGTTAAATTGTACTGAAAAGTCCTGACTGCAAACCTAATGGAAACACCTTTGGTTAACTTCCCTCATGATTATGAGCAGTTTGAAAGTTTTTTCATGCCTCTATACATCAAGACAACGAAGTTGTTATCTCAGTGCATACAATGCTTTGTCAGTACAAATAGTATACACTTCAATTTTACACCAAAGTACTTAGTGCAAACCTAATGGAAACACCTTAGGTTAACTTCCCACATGATTCTGAGATGACTGAAAGTTGTTTCATGCCTCTAGACATCAAGACAAAAAAGTTGTTATCTCAGTGCATACAATGCTTTGACAATACAAAGAGTATACATTTCAATTTTACACCAAAGGACTTACTGCAAACCTAATGGAAACACCTAAGGTTAACTTCCCACATGATTCTGAAATGTCTGCAAGTTGTTTCATGCCCCTGTACATAAAGACAAAAAAGTTGATTTCTCAGAGAATAGAGTGCTTTGACATTAAAAGTATTATACATTTGAATTTTACACCAAAGTACTTAGTGCAAACCTAATGGAAACACCTTAGGTTAACTTCCCACATGATTCTGAGATGACTGAAAGTTGTTTCATGCCTCTAGACATCAAGACAAAAAAGTTGTTATCTCAGTGCATACAATGCTTTGACAATACAAAGAGTATACATTTCAATTTTACACCAAAGTACTTACTGCAAACCTAATGGAAACACCTTAGGTTAACTTCCCACATGATTCTGAAATGTCTGCAAGTTGTTTCATGCCTCTGTACATAAAGACAAAAAAGTTGATTTCTCAGAGATTAGAGTGCTTTGACATTAAAAGTATAATAGATTTGAATTTTACACCAAAGTACTTAGTGCAAACCTAATGGAAACACCCTAGTTCAACTTCCCACATGATTATGAGTAGTTTGAAAGTAGTTTCATGCCTCTGCTCATCAAGACAAAAAAGTTCTTTTCTCAGTGCTTCCAAAGCTTTGCAATACAAATAGTATACATTTCAATTTTACACCAAAGTACTTAGTGCAAACCTAATGGAAACACCTTAGGTTAACTTCCCACATGATTCTGAGATGACTGAAAGTTGTTTCATGCCTCCAGACATCAAGACAAAAAAGTTGTTATCTCAGTGCATACAATGCTTTGACGTAACAGTAGTATACAGTTAAATTGTACTTAAAAGTCCTGACTGCAAACCTAATTGTAACACCTTTGCTTAACTTCCCTCATGATATTGAGGAGTTTGAAAGTTTTTTCATGCCTCTATACATCAAGACAACAAAGTTGTTATCTCAGTGCATACAATGCTTTGTCAGTACAAATAGTATACACTTCAATTTTACACCAAAGTACTTAGTGCAAACCTAATGGAAACACCTTAGGTTAACTTCCCACATGATTCTGAGATGACTGAAAGTTGTTTCATGCCTCTAGACATCAAGACAAAAAAGTTGTTATCTCAGTGCATACAATGCTTTGACAATACAAAGAGTATACATTTCAATTTTACACCAAAGGACTTACTGCAAACCTAATGGAAACACCTAAGGTTAACTTCCCACATGATTCTGAAATGTCTGCAAGTTGTTTCATTCCCCTGTACATAAAGACAAAAAAGTTGATTTCTCAGAGAATAGAGTGCTTTGACATTAAAAGTATTATACATTTGAATTTTACACCAAAGTACTTAGTGCAAACCTAATGGAAACACCTTAGGTTAACTTCTCACATGATTCTGAGATGACTGAAAGTTGTTTCTTGCCTCTAGACATCAAGACAAAAAAGTTGTTATCTCAGTGCATACAATGCTTTGACAATACAAAGAGTATGCATTTCAATTTTAAACCAAAGTACTTACTGCAAACCTAATGGAAACACCTTTGGTTAACTTCCCACATGATTATGAGCAGTTTGAAAGTTGTTTCATGCCTATATACAGCAAGACAAAAAAGTTGTTATCTCAGTGCATACAATGCTTTGACAATACAAAGAGTATACATTTCAATTTTACACCAAAGTACTTACTGCAAACCTAATGGAAACACCTTAGGTTAACTTCCTACATGATTCTGAAATGTCTCAAGTTGTTTCATGCCTCTGTACATAAAGACAAAAAAGTTGATTTCTCAGAGATTAGAGTGCTTTGACATTAAAAGTATTATAGATTTGAATTTTACACCAAAGTACTTAGTGCAAACCTAATGGAAACACCCTAGTTCAACTTCCCACATGATTATGAGTAGTTTGAAAGTAGTTTCATGCCTCTGCTCATCAAGACAAAAAAGTTCTTTTCTCAGTGCTTCCAATGCTTTGACAATACAAATAGTATACATTTCAATTTTACACCAAAGAACTTACTGCAAAACTAATGGAAACACCTTAGGTTAACTTCCCACATGATTCTGAGATGACTGAAAGTTGTTTCATGCCTTTAGACATTAAGACAAAAAAGTTGTTATCTCAGTGCATACAATGCTTTGACGTAACAGTAGTATACACTTAAATTGTACTGAAAAGTCCTGACTGCAAACCAAATGGAAACACCTTTGGTTAACTTCCCTCATGATTATGAGATGACTGAAAGTTGTTTCATGCCTCTAGACATCAAGACAAAAAAGTTGTTATCTCAGTGCATACAATGCTTTGACTATACAAAGAGTATACATTTCAATTTTACACCAAAGTACTTACTGCAAACCTAATGGAAACACTTTTGGTTAACTTCCCACATGATTATGAGCAGTTTGAAAGTTGTTTCATGCCTATATACATCAAGACAAAAAAGTTCTTTTCTCAGTGCTTCCAAAGCTTTGCAATACAAATAGTATACATTTCAATTTTACACCAAAGTACTTAGTGCAAACCTAATGGAAACACCTTAGGTTAACTTCCCACATGATTCTGAGATGACTGAAAGTTGTTTCATGCCTCCAGACATTAAGACAAAAAAGTTGTTATCTCAGTGCATACAATGCTTTGACGTAACAGTAGTATACAGTTAAATTGTACTGAAAAGTCCTGACTGCAAACCTAATGGAAACACCTTTGCTTAACTTCCCTCATGATATTGAGGAGTTTGAAAGATTTTTCATGCCTCTATACATCAAGACAACAAAGTTGTTATCTCAGTGCATACAATGCTTTGTCAGTACAAATAGTATACACTTCAATTTTACACCAAAGTACTTAGTGCAAACCTAATGGAAACACCTTAGGTTAACTTCCCACATGATTCTGAGATGACTGAAAGTTGTTTCATGCCTCCAGACATCAAGACAAAAAAGTTGTTATCTCAGTGCATACAATGCTTTGACAATACAAAGAGTATACATTTCAATTTTACACCAAAGTACTTACTGCAAACCTAATGGGAACACCTTAGGTTAACTTCCTACATGATTCTGAAATGTCTGCAAGTTGTTTCATGCCTCTGTACATAAAGACAAAAAAGTTGATTTCTCAGAGATTAGAGTGCTTTGACATTAAAAGTATTATAGATTTGAATTTTACACCAAAGTACTTAGTGCAAACCTAATGGAAACACCCTAGTTCAACTTCCCACATGATTATGAGTAGTTTGAAAGTAGTTTCATGCCTCTGCTCATCAAGACAAAAAAGTTCTTTTCTCAGTGCTTCCAATGCTTTGACAATACAAATAGTATACATTTCAATTTTACACCAAAGAACTTACTGCAAAACTAATGGAAACACCTTAGGTTAACTTCCCACATGATTCTGAGATGACTGAAAGTTGTTTCATGCCTTTAGACATTAAGAGAAAAAAGTTGTTATCTCAGTGCATAAAATGCTTTGACGTAACAGTAGTATACACTTAAATTGTACTGAAAAGTCCTGACTGCAAACCTAATGGAAACACCTTAGGTTAACTTCCCACATGATTCTGAAATGACTGAAAGTTGTTTCATGCCTCTAGACATCAAGACAAAAAAGTTGTTATCTCAGTGCATACAATGCTTTGACAATACAAAGAGTATACATTTCAATTTTACACCAAAGTACTTACTGCAAACCTAATGGAAACACCTTAGGTTAACTTCCCACATGATTCTGAGATGACTGAAAGTTGTTTCATGCCTCTATAGATCAAGACAACAAAGTTGTTATCTCAGTGCATACAATGCTTTGACAATACAAAGAGTATGCATTTCAATTTTAAACCAAAGTACTTACTGCAAACCTAATGGAAACACCTTTGGTTAACTTCCCACATGATTATGAGCAGTTTGAAAGTTGTTTCATGCCTATATACATGAAGACAAAAAAGTTCTTTTCTCAGAGCTTCCAAAGCTTTGCAATACAAATAGTATACATTTCAAGTTTACACCAAAGTACTTAGTGCAAACCTAATGGAAACACCTTACGTTAACTTCCCACATGATTCTGAGATGACTGAAAGTTGTTTCATGCCTCTAGACATCAGGACAAAAAAGTTGTTCTCTCAGTGCATACAATGCTTTGACAATACAAAGAGTATACATTTCAATTTTACACCAAAGTACTTACTGCAAACCTAATGGAAACACCTTAGGTTAACTTCCCACATGTTTCTGAGATGACTGAAAGTTGTTTCATGCCTCTAGACATCAAGACAAAAAAGTTGTTATCTCAGTGCATACAATGCTTTGACGTAACAGTAGTATACACTTAAATTGTACTGAAAAGTCCTGACTGCAAACCTAATGGAAACACCTTTGGTTAACTTCCCTCATGATTATGAGCAGTTTGAAAGTTTTTTCATGCCTCTATACATCAAGACAACGAAGTTGTTATCTCAGTGCATACAATGCTTTGTCAGTACAAATAGTATACACTTCAATTTTACACCAAAGTAGTGCAAACCTAATGGAAACACCTTAGGTTAACTTCCCACATGATTCTGAGATGACTGAAAGTTGTTTCATGCCTCTAGACATCAAGACAAAAAAGTTGTTATCTCAGTGCATACAATGCTTTGACAATACAAAGAGTATACATTTCAATTTTACACCAAAGGACTTACTGCAAACCTAATGGAAACACCTAAGGTTAACTTCCCACATGATTCTGAAATGTCTGCAAGTTGTTTCATGCCCCTGTACATAAAGACAAAAAAGTTGATTTCTCAGAGAATAGAGTGCTTTGACATTAAAAGTATTATACATTTGAATTTTACACCAAAGTACTTAGTGCAAACCTAATGGAAACACCTTAGGTTAACTTCCCACATGATTCTGAGATGACTGAAAGTTGTTTCATGCCTCTAGACATCAAGACAAAAAAGTTGTTATCTCAGTGCATACAATGCTTCGACAATACAAAGAGTATACATTTCAATTTTACACCAAAGTACTTACTGCAAACCTAATGGAAACACCTTTGGTTAACTTCCCACATGATTATGAGCAGTTTGAAAGTTGTTTCATGCCTATATACAGCAAGACAAAAAAGTTGTTATCTCAGTGCATACAATGCTTTGACAATACAAAGAGTATACATTTCAATTTTACACCAAAGTACTTACTGCAAACCTAATGGAAACACCTTAGGTTAACTTCCTACATGATTCTGAAATGTCTGCAAGTTGTTTCATGCCTCTGTACATAAAGACAAAAAAGTTGATTTCTCAGAGATTAGAGTGCTTTGACATTAAAAGTATTATAGATTTGAATTTTACACCAAAGTACTTAGTGCAAACCTAATGGAAACACCCTAGTTCAACTTCCCACATGATTATGAGTAGTTTGAAAGTAGTTTCATGCCTCTGCTCATCAAGACAAAAAAGTTCTTTTCTCAGTGCTTCCAATGCTTTGACAATACAAATAGTATACATTTCAATTTTACACCAAAGAACTTACTGCAAAACTAATGGAAACACCTTAGGTTAACTTCCCACATGATTCTGAGATGACTGAAAGTTGTTTCATGCCTTTAGACATTAAGACAAAAAAGTTGTTATCTCAGTGCATACAATGCTTTGACGTAACAGTAGTATACACTTAAATTGTACTGAATAGTCCTGACTGCAAACCTAATGGAAACACCTTTGGTTAACTTCCCTCATGATTATGAGATGACTGAAAGTTGTTTCATGCCTCTAGACATCAAGACAAAAAAGTTGTTATCTCAGTGCATACAATGCTTTGACTATACAAAGAGTATACATTTCAATTTTACACCAAAGTACTTACTGCAAACCTAATGGAAACACCTAAGGTTAACTTCCCACATGATTCTGAAATGTCTGCAAGTTGTTTCATGCCCCTGTACATAAAGACAAAAAAGTTGATTTCTCAGAGAATAGAGTGCTTTGACATTAAAAGTATTATACATTTGAATTTTACACCAAAGTACTTAGTGCAAACCTAATGGAAACACCCTAGTTCAACTTCCCACATGATTCTGAGATGACTGAAAGTTGTTTCATGCCTCTAGACATCAAGACAAAAAAGTTGTTATCTCAGTGCATACAATGCTTTGACAATACAAAGAGTATGCATTTCAATTTTAAACCAAAGTACTTACTGCAAACCTAATGGAAACACCTTTGGTTAACTTCCCACATGATTATGAGCAGTTTGAAAGTTGTTTCATGCCTATATACATCAAGACAAAAAAGTTCTTTTCTCAGTGCTTCCAAAGATTTGCAATACAAATAGTATACATTTCAATTTTACAGCAAAGTACTTAGTGCAAACCTAATGGAAACACCTTAGGTTAACTTCCCACATGATTCTGAGATGACTGAAAGTTGTTTCATGCCTCTAGACATCAAGACAAAAAAGTTGTTATCTCAGTGCATACAATGCTTTGACAATACAAAGAGTATACATTTCAATTTTACACCAAAGTACTTACTGCAAACCTAATGGAAACACCTTAGGTTAACTTCCCACATGATTCTGAGATGACTGAAAGTTGTTTCATGCCTCTGTACATAAAGACAAAAAAGTTGATTTCTCAGAGATTAGAGTGCTTTGACATTAAAAGTATTATAGATTTGAATTTTACACCAAAGTACTTAGTGCAAACCTAATGGAAACAACCTAGTTCAACTTCCCACATGATTATGAGTAGTTTGAAAGTAGGTTCATGCCTCTGCTCATCAAGACAAAAACGTTCTTTTCTCAGTGCTTCCAATGCTTTGACAATACAAATAGTATACATTTCAATTTTACACCAAAGAACTTACTGCAAAACTAATGGAAACACCTTAGGTTAACTTCCCACATGATTCTGAGATGACTGAAAGTTGTTTCATGCCTTTAGACATTAAGAGAAAAAAGTTGTTATCTCAGTGCATACAATGCTTTGACGTAACAGTAGTATACACTTAAATTGTACTGAAAAGTCCTGACTGCAAACCTAATGGAAACACCTTTGGTTAACTTCCCTCATGATTATGAGCAGTTTGAAAGTTTTTTCATGCCTCTATACATCAAGACAACAAAGTTCTTATCTCAGTGCATACAATGCTTTGTCAGTACAAATAGTATACACTTCAATTTTACACCAAAGTACTTAGTGCAAACCTAATGGAAACACCTTAGGTTAACTTCCCACATGATTATGAGATGACTGAAAGTTGTTTCATGCCTCTAGACATCAGGACAAAAAAGTTGTTATCTCAGTGCATACAATGCTTTGACAATACAAAGAGTATACATTTCAATTTTACACCAAATTACTTACTGCAAACCTAATGGAAACACCTAAGGTTAACTTCCCACACGATTCTGAAATGTCTGCAAGTTGTTTCATGCCCCTGTACATAAAGACAAAAAAGTTGATTTCTCAGAGAATAGAGTGCTTTGACATTAAAAGTATTATACATTTGAATTTTACACCAAAGTACTCAGTGCAAACCTAATGGAAACACCTTAGGTTAACTTCCCACATGATTCTGAGATGACTGAAAGTTGTTTCATGCCTCTAGACATCAAGACAAAAAAGTTGTTATCTCAGTGCATACAATGCTTTGACAATACAAAGAGTATGCATTTCAATTTTAAACCAAAGTACTTACTGCAAACCTAATGGAAACACTTTTGGTTAACTTCCCACATGATTATGAGCAGTTTGAAAGTTGTTTCATGCCTACATACATCAAGACAAAAAAGTTCTTTTCTCAGTGCTTCCAAAGCTTTGCAATACAAATAGTATACATTTCAATTTTACACCAAAGTACTTAGTGCAAACCTAATGGAAACACCTTAGGTTAACTTCCCACATGATTCTGAGATGACTGAAAGTTGTTTCATGCCTCCAGACATCAAGACAAAAAAGTTGTTATCTCAGTGCATACAATGCTTTGACGTAACAGTAGTATACAGTTAAATTGTACTGAAAAGTCCTGACTGCAAACCTAATGGAAACACCTTTGCTTAACTTCCCTCATGATATTGAGGAGTTTGAAAGTTTTTTCATGCCTCTATACATCAAGACAACAAAGTTGTTATCTCAGTGCATACAATGCTTTGTCAGTACAAAGTGTATACACTTCAATTTTACACCAAAGTACTTAGTGCAAACCTAATGGAAACACCTTAGGTTAACTTCCCACATGATTCTGAGATGACTGAAAGTTGTTTCATGCCTCCAGACATCAAGACAAAAAAGTTGTTATCTCAGTGCATACAATGCTTTGACAATACAAAGAGTATACATTTCAATTTTACACCAAAGTACTTACTGCAAACCTAATGGAAACACCTTAGGTTAACTTCCTACATGATTCTGAAATGTCTGCAAGTTGTTTCATGCCTCTGTACATAAAGACAAAAAAGTTGATTTCTCAGAGATTAGAGTGCTTTGACATTAAAAGTATTATAGATTTGAATTTTACACCAAAGTACTTAGTGCAAACCTAATGGAAACACCCTAGTTCAACTTCCCACATGATTATGAGTAGTTTGAAAGTAGTTTCATGCCTCTGCTCATCAAGACAAAAAAGTTCTTTTCTCAGTGCTTCCAATGCTTTGACAATACAAATAGTATACATTTCAATTTTACACCAAAGAACTTACTGCAAAACTAATGGAAACACCTTAGGTTAACTTCCCACATGATTCTGAGATGACTGAAAGTTGTTTCATGCCTTTAGACATTAAGAGAAAAAAGTTGTTATCTCAGTGCATACAATGCTTTGACGTAACAGTAGTATACACTTAAATTGTACTGAAAAGTCCTGACTGCAAACCTAATGGAAACACCTTTGGTTAACTTCCCTCATGATTATGAGCAGTTTGATAGTTTTTTCATGCCTCTATACATCAAGACAACAAAGTTCTTATCTCAGTGCATACAATGCTTTGTCAATACAAATAGTATACAATTCAATTTTACACCAAAGTACTTACTGCAAACCTAATGGAAACACCTTAGGTTAACTTCCCACATGATTCTGAGATGACTGAAAGTTGTTTGATGCCTCTAGACATCAAGACAAAAAAGTTGTTATCTCTGTGCATACAATGCTTTGACAATACAAAGAGTATACATTTCAATTTTACACCACAGTACTTACTGCAAACCTAATGGAAACACCTAAGGTTAACTTCCCACATGATTCTGAAATGTCTGCAAGTTGTTTCATGCCCCTGTACATAAAGACAAAAAAGTTGATTTCTCAGAGAATAGAGTGCTTTGACATTAAAAGTATTAAACATTTGAATTTTACACCAAAGTACTTAGTGCAAACCTAATGGAAACACCTTAGGTTAACTTCCCACATGATTCTGAAATGACTGAAAGTTGTTTCATGCCTCTAGACATCAAGACAAAAAAGTTGTTATCTCAGTGCATACAATGCTTTGACAATACAAAGAGTATACATTTCAATTTTACACCAAAGTACTTACTGCAAACCTAATGGAAACACCTTAGGTTAACTTCCCACATGATTCTGAGATGACTGAAAGTTGTTTCATGCCTCTATAGATCAAGACAACAAAGTTGTTATCTCAGTGCATACAATGCTTTGACAATACAAAGAGTATGCATTTCAATTTTAAACCAAAGTACTTACTGCAAACCTAATGGAAACACCTTTGGTTAACTTCCCACATGATTATGAGCAGTTTGAAAGTTGTTTCATGCCTATATACATGAAGACAAAAAAGTTCTTTTCTCAGAGCTTCCAAAGCTTTGCAATACAAATAGTATACATTTCAAGTTTACACCAAAGTACTTAGTGCAAACCTAATGGAAACACATTACGTTAACTTCCCACATGATTCTGAGATGACTGAAAGTTGTTTCATGCCTCTAGACATCAGGACAAAAAAGTTGTTCTCTCAGTGCATACAATGCTTTGACAATACAAAGAGTATACATTTCAATTTTACACCAAAGTACTTACTGCAAACCTAATGGAAACACCTTAGGTTAACTTCCCACATGTTTCTGAGATGACTGAAAGTTGTTTCATGCCTCTAGACATCAAGACAAAAAAGTTGTTATCTCAGTGCATACAATGCTTTGACGTAACAGTAGTATACACTTAAATTGTACTGAAAAGTCCTGACTGCAAACCTAATGGAAACACCTTTGGTTAACTTCCCTCATGATTATGAGCAGTTTGAAAGTTTTTTCATGCCTCTATACATCAAGACAACGAAGTTGTTATCTCAGTGCATACAATGCTTTGTCAGTACAAATAGTATACACTTCAATTTTACACCAAAGTAGTGCAAACCTAATGGAAACACCTTAGGTTAACTTCCCACATGATTCTGAGATGACTGAAAGTTGTTTCATGCCTCTAGACATCAAGACAAAAAAGTTGTTATCTCAGTGCATACAATGCTTTGACAATACAAAGAGTATACATTTCAATTTTACACCAAAGGACTTACTGCAAACCTAATGGAAACACCTAAGGTTAACTTCCCACATGATTCTGAAATGTCTGCAAGTTGTTTCATGCCCCTGTACATAAAGACAAAAAAGTTGATTTCTCAGAGAATAGAGTGCTTTGACATTAAAAGTATCATACATTTGAATTTTACACCAAAGTACTTAGTGCAAACCTAATGGAAACACCTTAGGTTAACTTCCCACATGATTCTGAGATGACTGAAAGTTGTTTCATGCCTCTAGACATCAAGACAAAAAAGTTGTTATCTCAGTGCATACAATGCTTTGACAATACAAAGAGTATACATTTCAATTTTACACCAAAGTACTTACTGCAAACCTAATGGAAACACCTTAGGGTAACTTCCCACATGATTCTGAAATGTCTGCAAGTTGTTTCATGCCTCTGTACATAAAGACAAAAAAGTTGATTTCTCAGAGATGAGAGTGCTTTGACATTAAAAGTATAATAGATTTGAATTTTACACCAAAGTACTTAGTGCAAACCTAATGGAAACACCCTAGTTCAACTTCCCACATGATTATGAGTAGTTTGAAAGTAGTTTCATGCCTCTGCTCATCAAGACAAAAAAGTTCTTTTCTCAGTGCTTCCAAAGCTTTGCAATACAAATAGTATACATTTCAATTTTATACCAAAGTACTTAGTGCAAACCTAATGGAAACACCTTAGGTTAACTTCCCACATGATTCTGAGATGACTGAAAGTTGTTTCATGCCTCCAGACATCAAGACAAAAAAGTTGTTATCTCAGTGCATACAATGCTTTGACGTAACAGTAGTATACACTTAAATTGTACTTAAAAGTCCTGACTGCAAACCTAATGGAAACACCTTTGCTTAACTTCCCTCATGATATTGAGGAGTTTGAAAGTTTTTTCATGCCTCTATACATCAAGACAACAAAGTTGTTATCTCAGTGCATACAATGCTTTGTCAGTACAAATAGTATACACTTCAATTTTACACCAAAGTACTTAGTGCAAACCTAATGGAAACACCTTAGGTTAACTTCCCACATGATTCTGAGATGACTGAAAGTTGTTTCATGCCTCTAGACATCAAGACAAAAAAGTTGTTATCTCAGTGCATACAATGCTTTGACAATACAAAGAGTATACATTTCAATTTACACCAAAGGACTTACTGCAAACCTAATGGAAACACCTAAGGTTAACTTCCCACATGATTCTGAAATGTCTGCAAGTTGTTTCATGCCCCTGTACATAAAGACAAAAAAGTTGATTTCTGAGAGAATAGAGTGCTTTGACATTAAAAGTATTATACATTTGAATTTTACACCAAAGTACTTAGTGCAAACCTAATGGAAACACCTTAGGTTATTTCCCACATGATTCTGAGATGACTGAAAGTTGTTTCTTGCCTCTAGACATCAAGACAAAAAAGTTGTTATCTCAGTGCATACAATGCTTTGACAATACAAAGAGTATGCATTTCAATTTTAAACCAAAGTACTTACTGCAAACCTAATGGAAACACCTTTGGTTAACTTCCCACATGATTATGAGCAGTTTGAAAGTTGTTTCATGCCTATATACAGCAAGACAAAAAAGTTGTTATCTCAGTGCATACAATGCTTTGACAATACAAAGAGTATACATTTCAATTTTACACCAAAGTACTTACTGCAAACCTAATGGAAACACCTTAGGTTAACTTCCTACATGATTCTGAAATGTCTGCAAGTTGTTTCATGCCTCTGTACATAAAGACAAAAAAGTTGATTTCTCAGAGATTAGAGTGCTTTGACATTAAAAGTATTATAGATTTGAATTTTACACCAAAGTACTTTAGTGCAAACCTAATGGAAAACCCTAGTTCAACTTCCCACATGATTATGAGTAGTTTGAAAGTAGTTTCATGCCTCTGCTCATCAAGACAAAAAAGTTCTTTTCTCAGTGCTTCCAATGCTTTGACAATACAAATAGTATACATTTCAATTTTACACCAAAGAACTTACTGCAAAACTAATGGAAACACCTTAGGTTAACTTCCCACATGATTCTGAGATGACTGAAAGTTGTTTCATGCCTTTAGACATTAAGACAAAAAAGTTGTTATCTCAGTGCATACAATGCTTTGACGTAACAGTAGTAATACACTTAAATTGTACTGAAAAGTCCTGACTGCAAACCTAATGGAAACACCTTTGCTTAACTTCCCTCATGATATTGAGGAGTTTGAAAGTTTTTTCATGCCTCTATACATCAAGACAACAAAGTTGTTATCTCAGTGCATACAATGCTTTGTCAGTACAAATAGTATACACTTCAATTTTACACCAAAGTACTTAGTGCAAACCTAATGGAAACACCTTAGGTTAACACACATGATTCTGAGATGACTGAAAGTTGTTTCATGCCTCCAGACATCAAGACAAAAAAGTTGTTATCTCAGTGCATACAATGCTTTGACAATACAAAGAGTATACATTTCAATTTTACACTAAAGTACTTACTGCAAACCTAATGGAAACACCTTAGGTTAACTTCCTACATGATTCTGAAATGTCTGCAAGTTGTTTCATGCCTCTGTACATAAAGACAAAAAAGTTGATTTCTCAGAGATTAGAGTGCTTTGACATTAAAAGTATTATAGATTTGAATTTTACACCAAAGTACTTAGTGCAAACCTAATGGAAACACCCTAGTTCAACTTCCCACATGATTATGAGTAGTTTGAAAGTAGTTTCATGCCTCTGCTCATCAGGACAAAAAAGTTCTTTTCTCAGTGCTTCCAATGCTTTGACAATACAAATAGTATACATTTCAATTTTACACCAAAGAACTTACTGCAAAACTAATGGAAACACCTTAGGTTAACTTCCCACATGATTCTGAGATGACTGAAAGTTGTTTCATGCCTCTATAGATCAAGACAACAAAGTTGTTATCTCAGTGCATACAATGCTTTGACAATACAAAGAGTATGCATTTCAATTTTAAACCAAAGTACTTACTGCAAACCTAATGGAAACACCTTTGGTTAACTTCCCACATGATTATGAGCAGTTTGAAAGTTGTTTCATGCCTATATACATGAAGACAAAAAAGTTCTTTTCTCAGAGCTTCCAAAGCTTTGCAATACAAATAGTATACATTTCAAGTTTACACCAAAGTACTTAGTGCAAACCTAATGGAAACACCTTACGTTAACTTCCCACATGATTCTGAGATGACTGAAAGTTGTTTCATGCCTCTAGACATCAGGACAAAAAAGTTGTTCTCTCAGTGCATACAATGCTTTGACAATACAAAGAGTATACATTTCAATTTTACACCAAAGTACTTACTGCAAACCTAATGGAAACACCTTAGGTTAACTTCCCACATGTTTCTGAGATGACTGAAAGTTGTTTCATGCCTCTAGACATCAAGACAAAAAAGTTGTTATCTCAGTGCATACAATGCTTTGACGTAACAGTAGTATACACTTAAATTGTACTGAAAAGTCCTGACTGCAAACCTAATGGAAACACCTTTGGTTAACTTCCCTCATGATTATGAGCAGTTTGAAAGTTTTTTCATGCCTCTATACATCAAGACAACGAAGTTGTTATCTCAGTGCATACAATGCTTTGTCAGTACAAATAGTATACACTTCAATTTTACACCAAAGTAGTGCAAACCTAATGGAAACACCTTAGGTTAACTTCCCACATGATTCTGAGATGACTGAAAGTTGTTTCATGCCTCTAGACATCAAGACAAAAAAGTTGTTATCTCAGTGCATACAATGCTTTGACAATACAAAGAGTATACATTTCAATTTTACACCAAAGGACTTACTGCAAACCTAATGGAAACACCTAAGGTTAACTTCCCACATGATTCTGAAATGTCTGCAAGTTGTTTCATGCCCCTGTACATAAAGACAAAAAAGTTGATTTCTCAGAGAATAGAGTGCTTTGACATTAAAAGTATCATACATTTGAATTTTACACCAAAGTACTTAGTGCAAACCTAATGGAAACACCTTAGGTTAACTTCCCACATGATTCTGAGATGACTGAAAGTTGTTTCATGCCTCTAGACATCAAGACAAAAAAGTTGTTATCTCAGTGCATACAATGCTTCGACAATACAAAGAGTATACATTTCAATTTTACACCAAAGTACTTACTGCAAACCTAATGGAAACACCTTTGGTTAACTTCCCACATGATTATGAGCAGTTTGAAAGTTGTTTCATGCCTATATACAGCAAGACAAAAAAGTTGTTATCTCAGTGCATACAATGCTTTGACAATACAAAGAGTATACATTTCAATTTTACACCAAAGTACTTACTGCAAACCTAATGGAAACACCTTAGGTTAACTTCCTACATGATTCTGAAATGTCTGCAAGTTGTTTCATGCCTCTGTACATAAAGACAAAAAAGTTGATTTCTCAGAGATTAGAGTGCTTTGACATTAAAAGTATTATAGATTTGAATTTTACACCAAAGTACTTAGTGCAAACCTAATGGAAACACCCTAGTTCAACTTCCCACATGATTATGAGTAGTTTGAAAGTAGTTTCATGCCTCTGCTCATCAAGACAAAAAAGTTCTTTTCTCAGTGCTTCCAATGCTTTGACAATACAAATAGTATACATTTCAATTTTACACCAAAGAACTTACTGCAAAACTAATGGAAACACCTTAGGTTAACTTCCCACATGATTCTGAGATGACTGAAAGTTGTTTCATGCCTTTAGACATTAAGACAAAAAAGTTGTTATCTCAGTGCATACAATGCTTTGACGTAACAGTAGTATACACTTAAATTGTACTGAATAGTCCTGACTGCAAACCTAATGGAAACACCTTTGGTTAACTTCCCTCATGATTATGAGATGACTGAAAGTTGTTTCATGCCTCTAGACATCAAGACAAAAAAGTTGTTATCTCAGTGCATACAATGCTTTGACTATACAAAGAGTATACATTTCAATTTTACACCAAAGTACTTACTGCAAACCTAATGGAAACACCTAAGGTTAACTTCCCACATGATTCTGAAATGTCTGCAAGTTGTTTCATGCCCCTGTACATAAAGACAAAAAAGTTGATTTCTCAGAGAATAGAGTGCTTTGACATTAAAAGTATTATACATTTGAATTTTACACCAAAGTACTTAGTGCAAACCTAATGGAAACACCCTAGTTCAACTTCCCACATGATTCTGAGATGACTGAAAGTTGTTTCATGCCTCTAGACATCAAGACAAAAAAGTTGTTATCTCAGTGCATACAATGCTTTGACAATACAAAGAGTATGCATTTCAATTTTAAACCAAAGTACTTACTGCAAACCTAATGGAAACACCTTTGGTTAACTTCCCACATGATTATGAGCAGTTTGAAAGTTGTTTCATGCCTATATACATCAAGACAAAAAAGTTCTTTTCTCAGTGCTTCCAAAGATTTGCAATACAAATAGTATACATTTCAATTTTACAGCAAAGTACTTAGTGCAAACCTAATGGAAACACCTTAGGTTAACTTCCCACATGATTCTGAGATGACTGAAAGTTGTTTCATGCCTCTAGACATCAAGACAAAAAAGTTGTTATCTCAGTGCATACAATGCTTTGACAATACAAAGAGTATACATTTCAATTTTACACCAAAGTACTTACTGCAAACCTAATGGAAACACCTTAGGTTAACTTCCCACATGATTCTGAGATGACTGAAAGTTGTTTCATGCCTCTGTACATAAAGACAAAAAAGTTGATTTCTCAGAGATTAGAGTGCTTTGACATTAAAAGTATTATAGATTTGAATTTTACACCAAAGTACTTAGTGCAAACCTAATGGAAACAACCTAGTTCAACTTCCCACATGATTATGAGTAGTTTGAAAGTAGGTTCATGCCTCTGCTCATCAAGACAAAAACGTTCTTTTCTCAGTGCTTCCAATGCTTTGACAATACAAATAGTATACATTTCAATTTTACACCAAAGAACTTACTGCAAAACTAATGGAAACACCTTAGGTTAACTTCCCACATGATTCTGAGATGACTGAAAGTTGTTTCATGCCTTTAGACATTAAGAGAAAAAAGTTGTTATCTCAGTGCATACAATGCTTTGACGTAACAGTAGTATACACTTAAATTGTACTGAAAAGTCCTGACTGCAAACCTAATGGAAACACCTTTGGTTAACTTCCCTCATGATTATGAGCAGTTTGAAAGTTTTTTCATGCCTCTATACATCAAGACAACAAAGTTCTTATCTCAGTGCATACAATGCTTTGTCAGTACAAATAGTATACACTTCAATTTTACACCAAAGTACTTAGTGCAAACCTAATGGAAACACCTTAGGTTAACTTCCCACATGATTATGAGATGACTGAAAGTTGTTTCATGCCTCTAGACATCAAGACAAAAAAGTTGTTATCTCAGTGCATACAATGCTTTGACAATACAAAGAGTATACATTTCAATTTTACACCAAATTACTTACTGCAAACCTAATGGAAACACCTAAGGTTAACTTCCCACACGATTCTGAAATGTCTGCAAGTTGTTTCATGCCCCTGTACATAAAGACAAAAAAGTTGATTTCTCAGAGAATAGAGTGCTTTGACATTAAAAGTATTATACATTTGAATTTTACACCAAAGTACTCAGTGCAAACCTAATGGAAACACCTTAGGTTAACTTCCCACATGATTCTGAGATGACTGAAAGTTGTTTCATGCCTCTAGACATCAAGACAAAAAAGTTGTTATCTCAGTGCATACAATGCTTTGACAATACAAAGAGTATGCATTTCAATTTTAAACCAAAGTACTTACTGCAAACCTAATGGAAACACTTTTGGTTAACTTCCCACATGATTATGAGCAGTTTGAAAGTTGTTTCATGCCTATATACATCAAGACAAAAAAGTTCTTTTCTCAGTGCTTCCAAAGCTTTGCAATACAAATAGTATACATTTCAATTTTACACCAAAGTACTTAGTGCAAACCTAATGGAAACACCTTAGGTTAACTTCCCACATGATTCTGAGATGACTGAAAGTTGTTTCATGCCTCCAGACATCAAGACAAAAAAGTTGTTATCTCAGTGCATACAATGCTTTGACGTAACAGTAGTATACAGTTAAATTGTACTGAAAAGTCCTGACTGCAAACCTAATGGAAACACCTTTGCTTAACTTCCCTCATGATATTGAGGAGTTTGAAAGTTTTTTCATGCCTCTATACATCAAGACAACAAAGTTGTTATCTCAGTGCATACAATGCTTTGTCAGTACAAAGTGTATACACTTCAATTTTACACCAAAGTACTTAGTGCAAACCTAATGGAAACACCTTAGGTTAACTTCCCACATGATTCTGAGATGACTGAAAGTTGTTTCATGCCTCCAGACATCAAGACAAAAAAGTTGTTATCTCAGTGCATACAATGCTTTGACAATACAAAGAGTATACATTTCAATTTTACACCAAAGTACTTACTGCAAACCTAATGGAAACACCTTAGGTTAACTTCCTACATGATTCTGAAATGTCTGCAAGTTGTTTCATGCCTCTGTACATAAAGACAAAAAAGTTGATTTCTCAGAGATTAGAGTGCTTTGACATTAAAAGTATTATAGATTTGAATTTTACACCAAAGTACTTAGTGCAAACCTAATGGAAACACCCTAGTTCAACTTCCCACATGATTATGAGTAGTTTGAAAGTAGTTTCATGCCTCTGCTCATCAAGACAAAAAAGTTCTTTTCTCAGTGCTTCCAATGCTTTGACAATACAAATAGTATACATTTCAATTTTACACCAAAGAACTTACTGCAAAACTAATGGAAACACCTTAGGTTAACTTCCCACATGATTCTGAGATGACTGAAAGTTGTTTCATGCCTTTAGACATTAAGAGAAAAAAGTTGTTATCTCAGTGCATACAATGCTTTGACGTAACAGTAGTATACACTTAAATTGTACTGAAAAGTCCTGACTGCAAACCTAATGGAAACACCTTTGGTTAACTTCCCTCATGATTATGAGCAGTTTGAAAGTTTTTTCATGCCTCTATACATCAAGAAAACAAAGTTCTTATCTCAGTGCATACAATGCTTTGTCAGTACAAATAGTATACACTTCAATTTTACACCAAAGTACTTCTTGCAAACCTAATGGAAACACCTTAGGTTAACTTCCCACATGATTCTGAGATGACTGAAAGTTGTTTCATGCCTCTAGACATCAAGACAAAAAAGTTGTTATCTCAGTGCATACAATGCTTTGACAATACAAAGAGTATACATTTCAATTTTACACCACAGTACTTACTGCAAACCTAATGGAAACACCTAAGGTTAACTTCCCACATGATTCTGAGATGACTGAAAGTTGTTTGATGCCTCTAGACATCAAGACAAAAAAGTTGTTATCTCTGTGCATACAATGCTTTGACAATACAAAGAGTATACATTTCAATTTTACACCACAGTACTTACTGCAAACCTAATGGAAACACCTAAGGTTAACTTCCCACATGATTCTGAAATGTCTGCAAGTTGTTTCATGCCCCTGTACATAAAGACAAAAAAGTTGATTTCTCAGAGAATAGAGTGCTTTGACATTAAAAGTATTAAACATTTGAATTTTACACCAAAGTACTTAGTGCAAACCTAATGGAAACACCTTAGGTTAACTTCCCACATGATTCTGAAATGACTGAAAGTTGTTTCATGCCTCTAGACATCAAGACAAAAAAGTTGTTATCTCAGTGCATACAATGCTTTGACAATACAAAGAGTATACATTTCAATTTTACACCAAAGTACTTACTGCAAACCTAATGGAAACACCTTAGGTTAACTTCCCACATGATTCTGAGATGACTGAAAGTTGTTTCATGCCTCTATAGATCAAGACAACAAAGTTGTTATCTCAGTGCATACAATGCTTTGACAATACAAAGAGTATGCATTTCAATTTTAAACCAAAGTACTTACTGCAAACCTAATGGAAACACCTTTGGTTAACTTCCCACATGATTATGAGCAGTTTGAAAGTTGTTTCATGCCTATATACATGAAGACAAAAAAGTTCTTTTCTCAGAGCTTCCAAAGCTTTGCAATACAAATAGTATACATTTCAAGTTTACACCAAAGTACTTAGTGCAAACCTAATGGAAACACATTACGTTAACTTCCCACATGATTCTGAGATGACTGAAAGTTGTTTCATGCCTCTAGACATCAGGACAAAAAAGTTGTTCTCTCAGTGCATACAATGCTTTGACAATACAAAGAGTATACATTTCAATTTTACACCAAAGTACTTACTGCAAACCTAATGGAAACACCTTAGGTTAACTTCCCACATGTTTCTGAGATGACTGAAAGTTGTTTCATGCCTCTAGACATCAAGACAAAAAAGTTGTTATCTCAGTGCATACAATGCTTTGACGTAACAGTAGTATACACTTAAATTGTACTGAAAAGTCCTGACTGCAAACCTAATGGAAACACCTTTGGTTAACTTCCCTCATGATTATGAGCAGTTTGAAAGTTTTTTCATGCCTCTATACATCAAGACAACGAAGTTGTTATCTCAGTGCATACAATGCTTTGTCAGTACAAATAGTATACACTTCAATTTTACACCAAAGTAGTGCAAACCTAATGGAAACACCTTAGGTTAACTTCCCACATGATTCTGAGATGACTGAAAGTTGTTTCATGCCTCTAGACATCAAGACAAAAAAGTTGTTATCTCAGTGCATACAATGCTTTGACAATACAAAGAGTATACATTTCAATTTTACACCAAAGGACTTACTGCAAACCTAATGGAAACACCTAAGGTTAACTTCCCACATGATTCTGAAATGTCTGCAAGTTGTTTCATGCCCCTGTACATAAAGACAAAAAAGTTGATTTCTCAGAGAATAGAGTGCTTTGACATTAAAAGTATCATACATTTGAATTTTACACCAAAGTACTTAGTGCAAACCTAATGGAAACACCTTAGGTTAACTTCCCACATGATTCTGAGATGACTGAAAGTTGTTTCATGCCTCTAGACATCAAGACAAAAAAGTTGTTATCTCAGTGCATACAATGCTTTGACAATACAAAGAGTATACATTTCAATTTTACACCAAAGTACTTACTGCAAACCTAATGGAAACACCTTAGGGTAACTTCCCACATGATTCTGAAATGTCTGCAAGTTGTTTCATGCCTCTGTACATAAAGACAAAAAAGTTGATTTCTCAGAGATGAGAGTGCTTTGACATTAAAAGTATAATAGATTTGAATTTTACACCAAAGTACTTAGTGCAAACCTAATGGAAACACCCTAGTTCAACTTCCCACATGATTATGAGTAGTTTGAAAGTAGTTTCATGCCTCTGCTCATCAAGACAAAAAAGTTCTTTTCTCAGTGCTTCCAAAGCTTTGCAATACAAATAGTATACATTTCAATTTTATACCAAAGTACTTAGTGCAAACCTAATGGAAACACCTTAGGTTAACTTCCCACATGATTCTGAGATGACTGAAAGTTGTTTCATGCCTCCAGACATCAAGACAAAAAAGTTGTTATCTCAGTGCATACAATGCTTTGACGTAACAGTAGTATACACTTAAATTGTACTTAAAAGTCCTGACTGCAAACCTAATGGAAACACCTTTGCTTAACTTCCCTCATGATATTGAGGAGTTTGAAAGTTTTTTCATGCCTCTATACATCAAGACAACAAAGTTGTTATCTCAGTGCATACAATGCTTTGTCAGTACAAATAGTATACACTTCAATTTTACACCAAAGTACTTAGTGCAAACCTAATGGAAACACCTTAGGTTAACTTCCCACATGATTCTGAGATGACTGAAAGTTGTTTCATGCCTCTAGACATCAAGACAAAAAAGTTGTTATCTCAGTGCATACAATGCTTTGACAATACAAAGAGTATACATATCAATTTTAAACCAAAGGACTTACTGCAAACCTAATGGAAACACCTAAGGTTAACTTCCCACATGATTCTGAAATGTCTGCAAGTTGTTTCATGCCCCTGTACATAAAGACAAAAAAGTTGATTTCTCAGAGAATAGAGTGCTTTGACATTAAAAGTATTATACATTTGAATTTTACACCAAAGTACTTAGTGCAAACCTAATGGAAACACCTTAGGTTAACTTCCCACATGATTCTGAGATGACTGAAAGTTGTTTCTTGCCTCTAGACATCAAGACAAAAAAGTTGTTATCTCAGTGCATACAATGCTTTGACAATACAAAGAGTATGCATTTCAATTTTAAACCAAAGTACTTACTGCAAACCTAATGGAAACACCTTTGGTTAACTTCCCACATGATTATGAGCAGTTTGAAAGTTGTTTCATGCCTATATACAGCAAGACAAAAAAGTTGTTATCTCAGTGCATACAATGCTTTGACAATACAAAGAGTATACATTTCAATTTTACACCAAAGTACTTACTGCAAACCTAATGGAAACACCTTAGGTTAACTTCCTACATGATTCTGAAATGTCTGCAAGTTGTTTCATGCCTCTGTACATAAAGACAAAAAAGTTGATTTCTCAGAGATTAGAGTGCTTTGACATTAAAAGTATTATAGATTTGAATTTTATACCAAAGTACTTAGTGCAAACCTAATGGAAACACCCTAGTTCAACTTCCCACATGATTATGAGTAGTTTGAAAGTAGTTTCATGCCTCTGCTCATCAAGACAAAAAAGTTCTTTTCTCAGTGCTTCCAATGCTTTGACAATACAAATAGTATACATTTCAATTTTACACCAAAGAACTTACTGCAAAACTAATGGAAACACCTTAGGTTAACTTCCCACATGATTCTGAGATGACTGAAAGTTGTTTCATGCCTTTAGACATTAAGACAAAAAAGTTGTTATCTCAGTGCATACAATGCTTTGACGTAACAGTAGTATACACTTAAATTGTACTGAAAAGTCCTGACTGCAAACCTAATGGAAACACCTTTGCTTAACTTCCCTCATGATATTGAGGAGTTTGAAAGTTTTTTCATGCCTCTATACATCAAGACAACAAAGTTGTTATCTCAGTGCATACAATGCTTTGTCAGTACAAATAGTATACACTTCAATTTTACACCAAAGTACTTACTGCAAACCTAATGGAAACACCTTAGGTTAACTTCCCACATGATTCTGAGATGACTGAAAGTTGTTTGATGCCTCTAGACATCAAGACAAAAAAGTTGTTATCTCTGTGCATACAATGCTTTGACAATACAAAGAGTATACATTTCAATTTTACACCACAGTACTTACTGCAAACCTAATGGAAACACCTAAGGTTAACTTCCCACATGATTCTGAAATGTCTGCAAGTTGTTTCATGCCCCTGTACATAAAGACAAAAAGTTGATTTCTCAGAGAATAGAGTGCTTTGACATTAAAAGTATTAAACATTTGAATTTTACACCAAAGTACTTAGTGCAAACCTAATGGAAACACCTTAGGTTAACTTCCCACATGATTCTGAAATGACTGAAAGTTGTTTCATGCCTCTAGACATCAAGACAAAAAAGTTGTTATCTCAGTGCATACAATGCTTTGACAATACAAAGAGTATACATTTCAATTTTACACCAAAGTACTTACTGCAAACCTAATGGAAACACCTTAGGTTAACTTCCCACATGATTCTGAGATGACTGAAAGTTGTTTCATGCCTCTATAGATCAAGACAACAAAGTTGTTATCTCAGTGCATACAATGCTTTGACAATACAAAGAGTATGCATTTCAATTTTAAACCAAAGTACTTACTGCAAACCTAATGGAAACACCTTTGGTTAACTTCCCACATGATTATGAGCAGTTTGAAAGTTGTTTCATGCCTATATACATGAAGACAAAAAAGTTCTTTTCTCAGAGCTTCCAAGCTTTGCAATACAAATAGTATACATTTCAAGTTTACACCAAAGTACTTAGTGCAAACCTAATGGAAACACATTACGTTAACTTCCCACATGATTCTGAGATGACTGAAAGTTGTTTCATGCCTCTAGACATCAGGACAAAAAAGTTGTTCTCTCAGTGCATACAATGCTTTGACAATACAAAGAGTATACATTTCAATTTTACACCAAAGTACTTACTGCAAACCTAATGGAAACACCTTAGGTTAACTTCCCACATGTTTCTGAGATGACTGAAAGTTGTTTCATGCCTCTAGACATCAAGACAAAAAAGTTGTTATCTCAGTGCATACAATGCTTTGACGTAACAGTAGTATACACTTAAATTGTACTGAAAAGTCCTGACTGCAAACCTAATGGAAACACCGTTGGTTAACTTCCCTCATGATTATGAGCAGTTTGAAAGTTTTTTCATGCCTCTATACATCAAGACAACGAAGTTGTTATCTCAGTGCATACAATGCTTTGTCAGTACAAATAGTATACACTTCAATTTTACACCAAAGTAGTGCAAACCTAATGGAAACACCTTAGGTTAACTTCCCACATGATTCTGAGATGACTGAAAGTTGTTTCATGCCTCTAGACATCAAGACAAAAAAGTTGTTATCTCAGTGCATACAATGCTTTGACAATACAAAGAGTATACATTTCAATTTTACACCAAAGGACTTACTGCAAACCTAATGGAAACACCTAAGGTTAACTTCCCACATGATTCTGAAATGTCTGCAAGTTGTTTCATGCCCCTGTACATAAAGACAAAAAAGTTGATTTCTCAGAGAATAGAGTGCTTTGACATTAAAAGTATCATACATTTGAATTTTACACCAAAGTACTTAGTGCAAACCTAATGGAAACACCTTAGGTTAACTTCCCACATGATTCTGAGATGACTGAAAGTTGTTTCATGCCTCTAGACATCAAGACAAAAAAGTTGTTATCTCAGTGCATACAATGCTTTGACAATACAAAGAGTATACATTTCAATTTTACACCAAAGTACTTACTGCAAACCTAATGGAAACACCTTAGGGTAACTTCCCACATGATTCTGAAATGTCTGCAAGTTGTTTCATGCCTCTGTACATAAAGACAAAAAAGTTGATTTCTCAGAGATGAGAGTGCTTTGACATTAAAAGTATAATAGATTTGAATTTTACACCAAAGTACTTAGTGCAAACCTAATGGAAACACCCTAGTTCAACTTCCCACATGATTATGAGTAGTTTGAAAGTAGTTTCATGCCTCTGCTCATCAAGACAAAAAAGTTCTTTTCTCAGTGCTTCCAAAGCTTTGCAATACAAATAGTATACATTTCAATTTTATACCAAAGTACTTAGTGCAAACCTAATGGAAACACCTTAGGTAACTTCCCACATGATTCTGAGATGACTGAAAGTTGTTTCATGCCTCCAGACATCAAGACAAAAAAGTTGTTATCTCAGTGCATACAATGCTTTGACGTAACAGTAGTATACACTTAAATTGTACTTAAAAGTCCTGACTGCAAACCTAATGGAAACACCTTTGCTTAACTTCCCTCATGATATTGAGGAGTTTGAAAGTTTTTTCATGCCTCTATACATCAAGACAACAAAGTTGTTATCTCAGTGCATACAATGCTTTGTCAGTACAAATAGTATACACTTCAATTTTACACCAAAGTACTTAGTGCAAACCTAATGGAAACACCTTAGGTTAACTTCCCACATGATTCTGAGATGACTGAAAGTTGTTTCATGCCTCTAGACATCAAGACAAAAAAGTTGTTATCTCAGTGCATACAATGCTTTGACAATACAAAGAGTATACATATCAATTTTACACCAAAGGACTTACTGCAAACCTAATGGAAACACCTAAGGTTAACTTCCCACATGATTCTGAAATGTCTGCAAGTTGTTTCATGCCCCTGTACATAAAGACAAAAAAGTTGATTTCTCAGAGAATAGAGTGCTTGACATTAAAAGTATTATACATTTGAATTTTACACCAAAGTACTTAGTGCAAACCTAATGGAAACACCTTAGGTTAACTTCCCACATGATTCTGAGATGACTGAAAGTTGTTTCTTGCCTCTAGACATCAAGACAAAAAAGTTGTTATCTCAGTGCATACAATGCTTTGACAATACAAAGAGTATGCATTTCAATTTTAAACCAAAGTACTTACTGCAAACCTAATGGAAACACCTTTGGTTAACTTCCCACATGATTATGAGCAGTTTGAAAGTTGTTTCATGCCTATATACAGCAAGACAAAAAAGTTGTTATCTCAGTGCATACAATGCTTTGACAATACAAAGAGTATACATTTCAATTTTACACCAAAGTACTTACTGCAAACCTAATGGAAACACCTTAGGTTAACTTCCTACATGATTCTGAAATGTCTGCAAGTTGTTTCATGCCTCTGTACATAAAGACAAAAAAGTTGATTTCTCAGAGATTAGAGTGCTTTGACATTAAAAGTATTATAGATTTGAATTTTACACCAAAGTACTTAGTGCAAACCTAATGGAAACACCCCAGTTCAACTTCCCACATGATTATGAGTAGTTTTGAAAGTAGTTTCATGCCTCTGCTCATCAAGACAAAAAAGTTCTTTTCTCAGTGCTTCCAATGCTTTGACAATACAAATAGTATACATTTCAATTTTACACCAAAGAACTTACTGCAAAACTAATGGAAACACCTTAGGTTAACTTCCCACATGATTCTGAGATGACTGAAAGTTGTTTCATGCCTTTAGACATTAAGACAAAAAAGTTGTTATCTCAGTGCATACAATGCTTTGACGTAACAGTAGTATACACTTAAATTGTACTGAAAAGTCCTGACTGCAAACCTAATGGAAACACCTTTGCTTAACTTCCCTCATGATATTGAGGAGTTTGAAAGTTTTTTCATGCCTCTATACATCAAGACAACAAAGTTGTTATCTCAGTGCATACAATGCTTTGTCAGTACAAATAGTATACACTTCAATTTTACACCAAAGTACTTACTGCAAACCTAATGGAAACACCTTAGGTTAACTTCCCACATGATTCTGAGATGACTGAAAGTTGTTTGATGCCTCTAGACATCAAGACAAAAAAGTTGTTATCTCTGTGCATACAATGCTTTGACAATACAAAGAGTATACATTTCAATTTTACACCACAGTACTTACTGCAAACCTAATGGAAACACCTAAGGTTAACTTCCCACATGATTCTGAAATGTCTGCAAGTTGTTTCATGCCCTGTACATAAAGACAAAAAAGTTGATTTCTCAGAGAATAGAGTGCTTTGACATTAAAAGTATTAAACATTTGAATTTTACACCAAAGTACTTAGTGCAAACCTAATGGAAACACCTTAGGTTAACTTCCCACATGATTCTGAAATGACTGAAAGTTGTTTCATGCCTCTAGACATCAAGACAAAAAAGTTGTTATCTCAGTGCATACAATGCTTTGACAATACAAAGAGTATACATTTCAATTTTACACCAAAGTACTTACTGCAAACCTAATGGAAACACCTTAGGTTAACTTCCCACATGATTCTGAGATGACTGAAAGTTGTTTCATGCCTCTATAGATCAAGACAACAAAGTTGTTATCTCAGTGCATACAATGCTTTGACAATACAAAGAGTATGCATTTCAATTTTAAACCAAAGTACTTACTGCAAACCTAATGGAAACACCTTTGGTTAACTTCCCACATGATTATGAGCAGTTTGAAAGTTGTTTCATGCCTATATACATGAAGACAAAAAAGTTCTTTTCTCAGAGCTTCCAAAGCTTTGCAATACAAATAGTATACATTTCAAGTTTACACCAAAGTACTTAGTGCAAACCTAATGGAAACACATTACGTTAACTTCCCACATGATTCTGAGATGACTGAAAGTTGTTTCATGCCTCTAGACATCAGGACAAAAAAGTTGTTCTCTCAGTGCATACAATGCTTTGACAATACAAAGAGTATACATTTCAATTTTACACCAAAGTACTTACTGCAAACCTAATGGAAACACCTTAGGTTAACTTCCCACATGTTTCTGAGATGACTGAAAGTTGTTTCATGCCTCTAGACATCAAGACAAAAAAGTTGTTATCTCAGTGCATACAATGCTTTGACGTAACAGTAGTATACACTTAAATTGTACTGAAAAGTCCTGACTGCAAACCTAATGGAAACACCTTTGGTTAACTTCCCTCATGATTATGAGCAGTTTGAAAGTTTTTTCATGCCTCTATACATCAAGACAACGAAGTTGTTATCTCAGTGCATACAATGCTTTGTCAGTACAAATAGTATACACTTCAATTTTACACCAAAGTAGTGCAAACCTAATGGAAACACCTTAGGTTAACTTCCCACATGATTCTGAGATGACTGAAAGTTGTTTCATGCCTCTAGACATCAAGACAAAAAAGTTGTTATCTCAGTGCATACAATGCTTTGACAATACAAAGAGTATACATTTCAATTTTACACCAAAGGACTTACTGCAAACCTAATGGAAACACCTAAGGTTAACTTCCCACATGATTCTGAAATGTCTGCAAGTTGTTTCATGCCCCTGTACATAAAGACAAAAAAGTTGATTTCTCAGAGAATAGAGTGCTTTGACATTAAAAGTATCATACATTTGAATTTTACACCAAAGTACTTAGTGCAAACCTAATGGAAACACCTTAGGTTAACTTCCCACATGATTCTGAGATGACTGAAAGTTGTTTCATGCCTCTAGACATCAAGACAAAAAAGTTGTTATCTCAGTGCATACAATGCTTTGACAATACAAAGAGTATACATTTCAATTTTACACCAAAGTACTTACTGCAAACCTAATGGAAACACCTTAGGGTAACTTCCCACATGATTCTGAAATGTCTGCAAGTTGTTTCATGCCTCTGTACATAAAGACAAAAAAGTTGATTTCTCAGAGATGAGAGTGCTTTGACATTAAAAGTATAATAGATTTGAATTTTACACCAAAGTACTTAGTGCAAACCTAATGGAAACACCCTAGTTCAACTTCCCACATGATTATGAGTAGTTTGAAAGTAGTTTCATGCCTCTGCTCATCAAGACAAAAAAGTTCTTTTCTCAGTGCTTCCAAAGCTTTGCAATACAAATAGTATACATTTCAATTTTATACCAAAGTACTTAGTGCAAACCTAATGGAAACACCTTAGGTTAACTTCCCACATGATTCTGAGATGACTGAAAGTTGTTTCATGCCTCCAGACATCAAGACAAAAAAGTTGTTATCTCAGTGCATACAATGCTTTGACGTAACAGTAGTATACACTTAAATTGTACTTAAAAGTCCTGACTGCAAACCTAATGGAAACACCTTTGCTTAACTTCCCTCATGATATTGAGGAGTTTGAAAGTTTTTTCATGCCTCTATACATCAAGACAACAAAGTTGTTATCTCAGTGCATACAATGCTTTGTCAGTACAAATAGTATACACTTCAATTTTACACCAAAGTACTTAGTGCAAACCTAATGGAAACACCTTAGGTTAACTTCCCACATGATTCTGAGATGACTGAAAGTTGTTTCATGCCTCTAGACATCAAGACAAAAAAGTTGTTATCTCAGTGCATACAATGCTTTGACAATACAAAGAGTATACATATCAATTTTACACCAAAGGACTTACTGCAAACCTAATGGAAACACCTAAGGTTAACTTCCCACATGATTCTGAAATGTCTGCAAGTTGTTTCATGCCCCTGTACATAAAGACAAAAAAGTTGATTTCTCAGAGAATAGAGTGCTTTGACATTAAAAGTATTATACATTTGAATTTTACACCAAAGTACTTAGTGCAAACCTAATGGAAACACCTTAGGTTAACTTCCCACATGATTCTGAGATGACTGAAAGTTGTTTCTTGCCTCTAGACATCAAGACAAAAAAGTTGTTATCTCAGTGCATACAATGCTTTGACAATACAAAGAGTATGCATTTCAATTTTAAACCAAAGTACTTACTGCAAACCTAATGGAAACACCTTTGGTTAACTTCCCACATGATTATGAGCAGTTTGAAAGTTGTTTCATGCCTATATACAGCAAGACAAAAAAGTTGTTATCTCAGTGCATACAATGCTTTGACAATACAAAGAGTATACATTTCAATTTTACACCAAAGTACTTACTGCAAACCTAATGGAAACACCTTAGGTTAACTTCCTACATGATTCTGAAATGTCTGCAAGTTGTTTCATGCCTCTGTACATAAAGACAAAAAAGTTGATTTCTCAGAGATTAGAGTGCTTTGACATTAAAAGTATTATAGATTTGAATTTTACACCAAAGTACTTAGTGCAAACCTAATGGAAACACCCTAGTTCAACTTCCCACATGATTATGAGTAGTTTGAAAGTAGTTTCATGCCTCTGCTCATCAAGACAAAAAAGTTCTTTTCTCAGTGCTTCCAATGCTTTGACAATACAAATAGTATACATTTCAATTTTACACCAAAGAACTTACTGCAAAACTAATGGAAACACCTTAGGTTAACTTCCCACATGATTCTGAGATGACTGAAAGTTGTTTCATGCCTTTAGACATTAAGACAAAAAAGTTGTTATCTCAGTGCATACAATGCTTTGACGTAACAGTAGTATACACTTAAATTGTACTGAAAAGTCCTGACTGCAAACCTAATGGAAACACCTTTGCTTAACTTCCCTCATGATATTGAGGAGTTTGAAAGTTTTTTCATGCCTCTATACATCAAGACAACAAAGTTGTTATCTCAGTGCATACAATGCTTTGTCAGTACAAATAGTATACACTTCAATTTTACACCAAAGTACTTAGTGCAAACCTAATGGAAACACCTTAGGTTAACATCCCACATGATTCTGAGATGACTGAAAGTTGTTTCATGCCTCCAGACATCAAGACAAAAAAGTTGTTATCTCAGTGCATACAATGCTTTGACAATACAAAGAGTATACATTTCAATTTTACACTAAAGTACTTACTGCAAACCTAATGGAAACACCTTAGGTTAACTTCCTACATGATTCTGAAATGTCTGCAAGTTGTTTCATGCCTCTGTACATAAAGACAAAAAAGTTGATTTCTCAGAGATTAGAGTGCTTTGACATTAAAAGTATTATAGATTTGAATTTTACACCAAAGTACTTAGTGCAAACCTAATGGAAACACCCTAGTTCAACTTCCCACATGATTATGAGTAGTTTGAAAGTAGTTTCATGCCTCTGCTCATCAGGACAAAAAAGTTCTTTTCTCAGTGCTTCCAATGCTTTGACAATACAAATAGTATACATTTCAATTTTACACCAAAGAACTTACTGCAAAACTAATGGAAACACCTTAGGTTAACTTCCCACATGATTCTGAGATGACTGAAAGTTGTTTCATGCCTCTAGACATCAAGACAAAAAAGTTGTTATCTCAGTGCATACAATGCTTTGACAATACAAAGAGTATACATTTCAATTTTACACCAAAGTACTTACTGCAAACCTAATGGAAACACCTTAGGGTAACTTCCCACATGATTCTGAAATGTCTGCAAGTTGTTTCATGCCTCTGTACATAAAGACAAAAAAGTTGATTTCTCAGAGATGAGAGTGCTTTGACATTAAAAGTATAATAGATTTGAATTTTACACCAAAGTACTTAGTGCAAACCTAATGGAAACACCCTAGTTCAACTTCCCACATGATTATGAGTAGTTTGAAAGTAGTTTCATGCCTCTGCTCATCAAGACAAAAAAGTTCTTTTCTCAGTGCTTCCAAAGCTTTGCAATACAAATAGTATACATTTCAATTTTATACCAAAGTACTTAGTGCAAACCTAATGGAAACACCTTAGGTTAACTTCCCACATGATTCTGAGATGACTGAAAGTTGTTTCATGCCTCTAGACATCAAGACAAAAAAGTTGTTATCTCAGTGCATACAATGCTTTGACAATACAAAGAGTATACATATCAATTTTACACCAAAGGACTTACTGCAAACCTAATGGAAACACCTAAGGTTAACTTCCCACATGATTCTGAAATGTCTGCAAGTTGTTTCATGCCCCTGTACATAAAGACAAAAAAGTTGATTTCTCAGAGAATAGAGTGCTTTGACATTAAAAGTATTATACATTTGAATTTTACACCAAAGTACTTAGTGCAAACCTAATGGAAACACCTTAGGTTAACTTCCCACATGATTCTGAGATGACTGAAAGTTGTTTCTTGCCTCTAGACATCAAGACAAAAAAGTTGTTATCTCAGTGCATACAATGCTTTGACAATACAAAGAGTATGCATTTCAATTTTAAACCAAAGTACTTACTGCAAACCTAATGGAAACACCTTTGGTTAACTTCCCACATGATTATGAGCAGTTTGAAAGTTGTTTCATGCCTATATACAGCAAGACAAAAAAGTTGTTATCTCAGTGCATACAATGCTTTGACAATACAAAGAGTATACATTTCAATTTTACACAAAGTACTTACTGCAAACCTAATGG